>NC_092865.1:71228-84065 GCF_032062135.1 Pyxicephalus adspersus | reverse complement strand
CTTACATCATGAGGGCTTGAATCTGTTACAGGAAGTCAAGAGACATTCAGTTAGGGAAGGGGCATCCTTACTGACTTCATTTACAGAAGTATCTACTAAAGTGATATGTAATTAACCAGTTAGAAGTCTTCCAACATTTAGCTTTATTGGTTGGAGCTTCACCCACCTTGGGCTTCCATTTGGCAGGTGGATCTTTCTAAAGGGTAACTTTGTTTCTGTGACGTTGTTTGTTGTTTTCTTTCCTCCCTTTATATTATTGCTTGTTACATGCCATGTGTGCATGCTGTCAGGAGGAGTGTCAGGAATATGGTCTTACTTAGCTGTCATTTTCCTTTCCTGTAATCTCCTCCTGACAGCATGTTTCTCTCCCTTATCCTGTGGCGAGCATGGTACAGAATTTTCCATAATGTCAATGTATGTTTCCACTAGGCAACCAGACAACATCCTCAGGTGTTTAAATAAGTATTTTGCCTGAATCCTGTGGCCATAGATAAAAGATATAAAGCTTTCATTGAGGTGTCTTACCAGCATTCCCATTAGGCAGATTCCAGGATTCACATTATGATCCAAACATAAAGAGATTACCTCTGAAACACAGATTGGGTGTATGTGCAGATTCATTTCCTAAATATATATAATCGCTATACCATGCCCCGTGGGACCAGCAGGGGGCCCCCCTCCAAGGTGATCTTTAGCAACCATACCGGGGGCTTATAGACTCAAAAAGTTTTTAGAGTTGGTGCTTACATAATAATATACCAAAGAAAAGATTTTTTGTTTAAAAATGTAAACCTTACATTTTTATTATGCTAATACAAGAGTTAAAAAGTACAAAACGTTAATAAATTTCAATATTTCCTTGATGGAGTATTTGAACATCATTTATCATTTGTAACAATAAAAATCTACCATCCTTGATGCGTTTCACCACAAGGGCGTCATCCGTAGGATACACTGTAGTAGGTATATCAGTTTATTTATATCCTTTAACAAAATAAACACAAATATATTTTAGTCTTTTTCTCATGACAAATGGTTGCTATAAAAACCTTGGAATGTAAATACTGCACCTATTGATTTCCATGGTACAAACTATCCAGCATCTCCATCAGATTAATGGAATATTAAATAAAGACAACATTTGGTAATTTGAGCTGTATGACCCTCGTGTTGACTCATCGATCTCAATGTCAATCACCAAACCTGATTATTATAGTTTCTTTCCTAGGACTCTGGTATAGTGCGGATCAGCAACTTCTATCACCTGGGAATTTATCTTAAATATGTTAGTGCTAATATTCTTCTCCTGATA
This sequence comes from Pyxicephalus adspersus, assembly GCF_032062135.1. Classification (NCBI taxonomy): domain Eukaryota; kingdom Metazoa; phylum Chordata; class Amphibia; order Anura; family Pyxicephalidae; genus Pyxicephalus; species Pyxicephalus adspersus. The sequence continues at coordinate 82,753 of NC_092865.1, read as the reverse complement.
AAACAGGTCAATTTTAGAATCTATGCAGCATCAATTGTATGAAGCATAATCTATTTCATGTACATGATCATACAAAGTTTCAACAGAAACGTTATTTTAATAAAAAAACATTTCTTTATAGAATGCCGGCACATTATCCACAAACTACATTAACCAAAAGACCAGGACCAAGCATACTGCTTCCTCCACATTTTGTTAGTTATGAATAAAATGTTGGATATACAATGTGAAACTGTTGGATTTCCTCACCTCTATCCTGTAAGATGAACATTCCCAGGTTATTCAATAGTGGCCCCAAACTAATACGTCAAGCAGCTTTCATGCTTCGCTTACCAGATATATTGGTAGGTAAGGAACTCTAATCAGACTTGTCAGCCTAATACATCAAAGATATATCGCTAATGACGTAAAGATATATCGCTAATGACGTAAAGATATATCGCTAATGACGTAAAGATATATCGCTAATGACGTAAAGATATATCGCTAATGACGTAAAGATATATCACTAAAAACATAAAGATATATCGCTAAAAACATAAAGATATATCGCTAAAAACATAAAGATATATCACTAAAGAAGTAAAAATATGAGAGAAAAATATAGGGGGTCTGTATATAGGATATAAAATATACTCTACGTCTATGAAGAATAGTTACTGCTTTGTTTGATTGTTTTCAGAGAGCAGCACCTGCAACAGAAACAATCAGCGAGATGATTCTGAGAGCTGAGCACAGGATGGCATTGAAGGCTGATAGGGGACCCTTGGGGTTAGAACCAGAATGAATAAGAATCCAAGATGGTGGACGGACATTTCTGTGCTAAAAGTGCTAGACATGTGGTTTATCCACCCCATTACCTGTTTGTGAACTTTTATGCTTATATGGACTTCCGAGTATACATTATTGGATAATCTGCTCAATGACAATTCGATAACGGCTTAAGCCCTCCTATACAGAAGTGATTCTGTAAAGATTTGCTAAAGATATTAGGATACATCGCTTATGACGTAAAGCTATATCACTATAAACTATAAAAGATAACAGTCTTCATTTTGTATTACAGTTTACAATCTAATTTCCAATGCCATGGACCAATAGAAAGTCTGAATTCTATGTATAACTGATAACAGACAGGCTTGTATATTTTGTATCTGCATACAGCTTGTGATGAAATAGGCGCAGTAGTTTATAATGTATAATGTGTGTATATGTCGGCAAGATCCATCAGGGAATCTACAGCTTTTGCTGGATTTTTAGTTTCTCCTTTGCCAGAGCAATAGAATAATAATACTGAAACTTAATTATTAACATTGGGATTGGTAATACAATGGTTAAGATGCCAGAAATAGCAGCCAGGCTAGATACTATGCGGCCAGCCGTGGTGGTGGGATAGATATCGCCGTAGCCCACAGTGGTCAATGTAATTATGGCCCACCAACAGCAGGCATATATATCATCAAAAAACTCATGTCTGTTCTGAAAGCCTTCAATACATTCTGAATAGAAGGCCAAAGTAGCAAATAAAAGAGTTTCCAAGGCCAAAATCAGCAAGAGAACGAAGATTTCATGTGTTATGGCTCTAAGGGTCCCTGACAGAACTCTTAATACAAGGCTGCTTTCTATTAGCATAACAAGTCTGAACAACTTAAGGATGTAGACTATCCGCATAAAGCCCAGGATCTTCCAAATAATCTCCATACTCCCCATATAACCTCTAGACATCAGCTCAACAAACACAGGAAGGAGAGAAAGAAAATCCACCCAGTTCAGAGGACTCTTGAGAAACTCTTTTCTGTTAGGGCAGAAAAAAAAACGGGTACAAAACTCAAACACAAACCAAAAAACACAAACCAGTTCCAGGTAGAGAAGGTAAGATCGGTGTTCAAAATCCATCTCCTGCTGAAATGAGTGGTAAGGTTCATATTCTGAGAATTGTGTCTGGTTCAGGTGTATGTATGAAAAATGTTGCTTGGTCTCTTCGAAGAATATGGTGATAGCGCCAATGGTGAAGAGGAGGGAGATGGCTGTGACACACTGGAATAAAAAAAGGCCAACAGTTGTCATAATGGTAAAGTTTTCATTTATATTACGTATTGGATGATCATACCACATTTCATAAAATTTTTGAAGACGCAATTATATAATTTTAAATCACAGTAACATTCCTATTTACTTTTGTGCCACCGGAAGCCATTGACAAGTTTAGAAAAGTGTGGTCATTTCCTCTTTGGAGTGGGTGATGCTGGAATCTAAGCTCTAGGGCAGAGGTCAGCAATCTTTTTGGGCCACTAGGCCATTTCAGGTGGGCAGGAGCACACTAGGCCGGACTCTCTCTCAAGTCCCGCCCTAATGGCTCCGCCCCCACCAGAAACGCCCCCTGAAGGGAAATCACTCTCCTCTGCAATGCATACGGAGGAGAGGGAATGTTCCCTATTCACCCCGGCAACAGAAGTGTTAACGCCGGCTGGGGTAAAAAGGGAAGGGACCACACAGAGGCTAAAGAGCCGCATGCGGTTCCGGACCTCCGGTATTTTGTTGCCATTTGGCTCCCCTGCAGGTTGCCGGCCGGATCGGCCAGGGGGCATTAGGTCCGAACAAACTACGGGCTAGGCCTTATCTGGCCTAAAGGCCTGAGTTTGCTGACCCCTGCTCTAGAGTGTATTTTATTTTATTAATATTATTTTATTTATATTTTTGTTTTAATATGTTTGGCATCATACCATACTGTATACAGCTTTCTTTAGCAATTTGTTGGTGCTTGCAAAGAATCTTACCTGGAGATCGGGCCAGTAAAAGTTTGGGAATGCTAAGAATCTTTGCAACAAAAGTTAGAGATGATGCTAAAATTGCTGAAAACATAGATTTGGGGTAGAATAGACCAATAAGAAGGTTTGGAGATAATTACTATTTCCAAAGCTTTTTTATTATCTAAATGAGAGGGCCCTATAAATTGTGTCTGAATGTTATTCTAGGTTTTAGCTGCCCATATTTCTCCTTATAATATATATATGATATGCTTTCTGTTCTGTGAAACATGTAGAAAGTGTTAGGAACATCAAGGAACATTGGGTCACCAACATTTCTGCTTAGATAATATCACTAACGTGGAGTCCAATCCAATCAGGAGATTTTCCTTATTTATTGATCATGGTGAATTGTTTTCAGAACTGTGCTAAGTGTTATTAAAGTACTTGTTTTTATGAGCTGTTATCCTAATGCCTAAAAGTCCTAATTTTAATACCATTTATATCCTTCATGGCCATATAACATAATCCATATTTACCTTTGATGTCGGAGTAGAGTATGGCATCTGGAAGTGGTTCCAAACCTTTGGCTGCCATCGTCCTCTCCAGCTGTAGTCTGCTCTGTCTGTCTGCAATAAAAGCTGCTCATCATTCTGTGCCGTCTCATACCAGGAGGAAAAATCTTCCAGTACTTGGGACTTGTTGCTGATCTTCAGCCAGCAGCAGTGAGACAGCTGAGTGGAGCTCAATTCCCAGAAGGTCAGCTCCTCCAGAAGCACTGCTCTACATATGTTATCAGAACAATGGAGATGCTTTGTCCTATAATAGTCTAATATATATCCAAACACCTTGGGATTACGGTCAAAGAAGAACTCATTGTGCCGAGGGTCATAGTTGCTTGCTTCATCGGGATTGATTTCAGCCAAGCTGGCCAGTTTTGTACCAGGGAAAGCTAGCAGTGTACTGGCATAAGTTTCAAATCTGACCCCTCCAACATTAATAACCACATGCTTGGATGAAGAATCCATGTCCAAGAGTCACTTCTCCTTCTACAATGAAAAGAGATAAGCAAATTACATGATACATAAATAATCATATAGGTGATCGGTATTAGGAACATTAGACAGACTGCAGGCTGAATATTTCATTATTTTGTGTACAATAGTCCAATAGTTGAGCAAGGATGTAACTGCAAAGATTAAGCAATGAATTCCAACACAATTAAGATTATTTCAGCACATAGATCAGGGGTGTCAAAATCTGGCCCCTAATGGCCTCTTTTTTTGGCCCCCAAAAGAATCCTAAATATATACTACAATTGCTGGCATCACTCGCGTCTATAGACCACTGGGCTCCCTGCCTATGTGTGGCCCCGCATTGGACTGTTTTATAGACACAAGTGACGCCTGGAATTTTAGCAGCGGCTCTATTTCAATGGAGAGGGAGTTCCAGCGGGGGGCCACTCATAAGATTTATCTTGGCATTGGCCGCGTCTGGCATTTCCAGCACTCCGCCTCAGCTTTTCCTGGTTACTCCAAGGCATGGACTTGAATGGTTGGATTTTCATAGAAGAATATTGGTAATAATATTGTTAGTCCTTGCAGAAAGGTTACTAACTCAGAAAGCTGCAAATAGAGAAAGAGGCAAAGGATTTTTCCTAAATAAAATTTATAATTTCTCTAATATAAGCTTGTTCCAGACTGAATGTGAGGCAAAACCTCTTTGTTTCCAAATGAAAAGAATTTATATCTAATGAAAAGGAAAAATTTCCTCAACTTTTTCAATAAATTTTAAGGTTGGCCCGGGACTTTGTCTAAGTTTTGAATTTTGTCCCTCTGTGTATTTGGGTTTGACCCCCCTGGTGAATAATGAGGAGAGGCTTGTAGGAATATAGGAGATTTGTATAATGTGAATCAGGTCATCACAAGATTGGCTCTGCACACATCAGGTCTTCTCTAAATTGAAGTAAACCTAAAAGATTTTTGCATTCTGCTTAAGTTTCACCTTATTGTTTCACTTTCTTTCTGAAGCTTCATTGGTGATTGCATAGATTTTGTTCATTGATCTCAGCAGATGTATGGAGGGAAATGAGAGCTCTCATAGATATCACACTGATCATGAAAACTCTTTCCTTGCTCCCAGTGCTCAGCCCATAAACATCTGTTTGTTATTTGTGAAATCTGGACTCAGCAAAAAGAACGCTCAACAATTGCTTCATCTTCAGCAGAGAGAAAAGACTTCCAGCTGCACAAACATTGTTATAGTAAAGATTTCCCTTTATCAGCCTGGAATCCTATTCATTGATAAGGCACCTGTCATACTTTATTCTCTAGGTGAATATATTATACCTGACCTGTTCCTGGACTCACAAGCTGAGCTCCTAAGTTGTTGTGAAGTGAGAGGAGGCATCTTACCTTCCTTTGGGGTTCCCAAATCTGTATGAGGATGTCCAAGCGGGGGCTAAAGCTTGCACAGGATGTGGGAGGGATGAATGGTGGGCTGCCAATACAATCCCACTAGTTGTATGTTTGCAGGATGGGAGCGACAAATGAGAAGATAAATCACATGGATTGTGTGTAACATATACCTGAAATAAACTTGTGTGATAAATGTATCCAAAGCTATGTACACATTCTATATGATTGTTGCATAAGACGAACAGTTGTGTAACTCGAGTACAAATCTAACAAGTGTACAGTGGTCACCAATGTTGGTCATCCATACCATGAACGATTAAGCGCGGAGAAGTGCTGTACTCTCCCATGGAGGAGGTAACCTCCTGGTGCTTGATTTATAGGCAGAGCACAGTGGGTTCAGTGAGTTCTGGTGGGGGAAGCAGCAGATGAGAAGTGAAAAGGATATTTATTCCTAAATTCAGAATGTATCCACACTTCCATATTTCTAGCAAAGGTTTGGATAAAATACCAAATACTTACCGGTACTTACCTTTGCATAGTAAATAGGCAGAATTAAAGTTTTCTATCAATAAAGATGTAGCTATGTCTGTTCTGTGTTTTTATGGCACACACGGAATCTTAGTAAATGGCAAACAGGTTAGACAGAAGAATTGTCCAGGATAGCGATTCCATAGAACAGTTTTCTGCGGTCAGTTTGTTTTATATATAATGCAAGCTTATGCACACATTAATGCATGTAAATATATAGATAATGATCAGAATAATAGCTGTGTGAATATAAATGTGAATAAAGCTGAAAGGCCTTCTAATAGCTTGTATTTCTATACAAAAGTATTGGGAACTCTGCACATTATGTTCCACATCAAAATATGAAGAATGAAACTGAAGAAAAGGGAATATTGGGCTGTTCAGAATAATAGCAGTGTGGAGTTATTAGAAAATCATTCATTCCAGGTGAATGCCAGCTCTTATTTAAGAAAGGAAGGCGGTGAAAGTTTTACATCTCTCTTAAAATTTGAGTAAAATGGCTCAGTCCAGACATTGATCAGAAGAACAGCGCGCTTTGATTAGGAATTTAAGCGGAGAGAATAAAACATAAAGAAGAGCAGAAAATAAACAGCTGCTCAGCTAAAATCATCTCGAATGAATGAAATTAGCAACCCAAACCTGAAATACACCAGAAAACTACCAATGGAATGTATGAAAGACTCTCGTATGAAGATGAATCACATATGTAGTGATCACTGATCAGATTTAAGTGCTGCCAGATAATCCACATAATAATAATATCAATAATATAATAATCACAGAACACTACTAGAACAACTCGAGGGGTCCCCGGCCGACACCACATTATCGGGTTGCATGCTCTCGCCACCAGACGGATCAGGGGTGATTTGTGATTGATCTTTCTTTTGACACCAGTATCAAATGATCCATAAATGTTGGTTGCAACCTGTGTACTCTCTCCCAGAAAATATGCAGGGGAGTACGTCTAGTGCCTTGAGTGTGGGAGTGATGGCACCCTGCACCATATGGTGAGAATTTTATACCCAGTTATTTGGTATATTGAGCTAATAGAAGAGCTTCCAACATAGAGATCAATCGTTCCCTTGGGTTGGGAGTGAAAGTAGTATCTAGATCCTGGGCACATTTCTTTATGTATGATGGCGTGAAATCGGTATCTGGGGCGATTAATGCCGCTTAAAGCTGAGAGACTGACGGATTGAGCCTTGATCAATAAACAATGATCGAATTTTGTAAGGGGTCTACCGAATTTATCTAGGTGTGGGAGTGAATGCAAAAAGTGATGCAACTGGCGTATTCTCCAAACCCCAACATATCGTAAGTGCCGTCTGTGCTCATCTCCATCATGGAAGGCCAGGGCTGCCTTTGAAGAAACTCACATGTCTTGCTCCAACTGCGTTATGGCCTGGAAGCCCGGGTCATCCAGACCAGGCGGAAATTTGTGGTTAACAATCAGAGATCTTAGGCATTGATGAAATGAAGATACAGGGAGTGGGGCATTCTCTATGGAAGAGCAGTTAATGGAATCGTAGTGAATGTTCTATCTTTATCCATTGCTTCCAGTCAGTGTCCGAAAACCATTATTTCACTGCCCAGATAGCAGCATAATACAGCATCCGGCAGTGTGCTAGCTCACGTTTAAATTCACCCATTAATAGTAAAAATTTTAGAGTGTATAACCTAGGATAATCTGAAGATAAACGGACCCCTAGATATTTAATTGCCAAGAAATTGAAATGGATGGGGATGTTATAAAAAACAGCAGGTCGTCTGCAAACGCTGCTATCCTATATTTAGGTCCTGCAATGGGCACATGATGTATATTGTTTTTTTTCCTAATCCGGTGCAGGAGTGGCTCTGTTCCTGTCTGGTGCCATTGGATATTGAGAGTGGATCTGAAAGCACCCCATTTACCTTTACTCTAGCAGACGAACAGGAGTAGAACACAAATATATGGGTCAGCATTTTGTCCCCAAGGCCTATATAATGTAAAGTCTGTTTTAAAAATTCCCAATCAATGCGATGAAATGCTTTTTCAGCATCTGTTGAGAGAAGCATGATTTGCTCTGACCTCCTGTGCAGGAATAAAAATACTTAATTCTTTCTGATATCCCATAAGAGATCATTCTTGCTGAATCCACCAGCCCTCTTCTTGGACCATTTGGGTAAACAAACAGATGATCCACTTCTCTGAATCCCTTAATTCTTTGTGTATATGTGGAAATGAGATGGACCAAATCCAGTTCACTGTAGTCTGACTCTTCCTTCTGAGATTCACTAAATGAGGATTTAAAGCTGGGAGAAGCACCTCCCAAATGGAAAATGGGTTAAACAGGGTGAAAACCCCTTAAGCATAGCTTGAGTTATACTAACATTTTTTCCCATATTCTAAAGCATTTTCTAATAGTAGAGAACTTCGATTCTGGGTGGTACTCCCGAGGCTAGGAACCTCTTTCTTTCAAGAGAAAAGCTGTCAGATTCAGATGTGATTGTTCGGGATTTTCACAATTGCTTTGCAATATCAGATCTCCCCGGAGAGGTAACCGATTTGAAGTTGCTGCTAACATTTGCATCACTAATGGGAACCATTGTGAAGGAATCTTGTGTTAATGCTTGGTGACATCTGAACCCTAAACAGAATGTTGATAGTTGTGTGTTGGCTGGGGAAGCCATCAGGTCAATTGCTGGAGTGCCCCAGCTCTAAAAAAATGTCTGAAGGTATCGTGAGGTTCAAAAACCACTCACTGGGGTCTGGAAGGGATCTGTCAACTGATTCTGAACCCCCTGGGGGATAGGCCACCAAAAAGATGTTCCTCTGCTCAAGAAGAAAAATTGAGGTCATGACTTGGAGACGTAGACTCCTTGTCCTTCCTTGTTTGGAAATGTATGCAACTGCCATCCTGTTGTCCATTGGGATTTTCACCTTTTCTGAGAATGTCTGTGAACACTGTGAAACCTTGCCATACTGCCATCAGCTCCAATACATTGGATCGAGTTGTCGGTGGCTAAGATCACAGGCCTAGCACTTGTAAAACCACCGAATGGCCCCCAGCCCCTGAGACTGACATCAGATAAATGTATCTACGGTTTCTGAGCTGGGGGATACTCTGAGACGGGTAAAGACTCAATACCCACCAAAACAAATCTCTGACCAGCCTCTGGAACTCTAACCCAAGAAGCAACGGTCCCACTGATTGTGAAAACAATTTGGAATTTGCGCATGTGCCATCTGGCCCAGGGAACTACAGGAATTAAAGAGGTCATTAGACCTAAAATAATCCTTAATCTGACCAACTTCTGGCTGTCTGCCCAACCTTGGCCATGAAGACTTTAGCCACACATGTTTTGGCAATATGGGGTGAAATGATTCACAAACCTTACCTCCTCTGTGGTCACAACAATTGCCCCAGAAAAACTAGCTAGACTGAGCAAATTGATGACCGCTTCGCCTTTGAGGGATTAATCCAGATCTTTCGCTGGTTACATGCTGAATGCCTTCCTCTAGAGGCCTCCCAAAAAATACTTTCCCTCCAAAGGAATAAATCACAAGACCTGCTTAGATGTAGAATCTGCTGCCTAAATTCTAAGCCAAAGGGCCCGCGTCTAGCTGTTACCATGAATCCCATCATCCCATTCATTCCGTGTCTGATCCAAGCAGATGACAGAAGCTCTATATATGAATCTGTCTGTGCCAGCAACATTCCTAATTGCCTCCGCACAGGAAGTGCTCTGGAAAGCCATGTCAGGGCTACCGCAGGGTATCCGCCAGGCCGGCAGCCACATCCATTGTCTTCATCTGTCTGTCCATTGGGTCTTTAAATGCCACAAATCTCTGTATCTTTGGGGTTCAAAGGGTACAGCTTTCACATCTATTCTGCAAGGAACACTTACCATCAGGTCTCGGCCACTCTTCTTCAAATAGGTGCTTAACCTCATTCATGAAAGGTAAAACCTAAAGTTCTGTTTTTAGTTTAGGAAAATATCTTTTCTTAGGGGGAGAAGGTGAGGTGTCGTTCCACGAAATGGCATCTCTAATCGACTTGATCAAAGGAGAAGTCAAATGTACATGAACCCGATTCTCCCCCATCAGAATCGGATACCTCGGAGTCCTAGGAGTATTCTAAACTCTGTGATAGCTCTTGGTTGTCGGAAGAACTTGGGAATTTATAGCAGACACATTTACATTTCCTCATCCCATCTGCAATAGCTTGGTCTATGTGTGATATGGTGGAAAATATTACATCCGGATCTCCTCTTTAAAGTAACAAATGTCTTCCTGTGTAAGGTCTTTGTGCTAATTGAATTTATTCTCCCCTTTAAAATAATAAAGGGTCTTCAGTTTTGTAAAAGTTGGAATCTTGTGTCCCAGGTGTCAAAACCCTCAGATAAGTCCATACGTCTGATGTATCCTGAAACCCATATATTCCTAATCTTTATATTTCTAATATATTATTCTGTATAAAGTAATAGATGACGGATTTGTAGCTGGATCATTATGGGGAGACCAAGAACTGGTTTCCTAGGCCGCAGGGAAGACTGGAAACCATATTTAGCCTGTTCTGGGGAACTATAAGTCCCAGACATGCCTAGTTTGTGAACTCCTTATTTTGTGGTGATTATTATTCTGGGGGTTTGCAGTTCATAAAACCTAAACTTATGAAATTATTAATAATGGCTAAAACAAGGGGCGTTTGGGAAGTGTCCACAGAGCATCATACTCCATGTGGACACAGCTCCACCCTGCTGTCATTGGATGGTCGTATTAGTCCCACCTCTGGGGTTGGCATGGAAAAAGCCATGTAAGCCCAGCAGGGGGAGCTCTCACTGATACCATCTTGTTGCTAAGGACAACGGCACTGACATATTGAGCACTGCAGGGAGCCCGGTGACTGATAACTTTACACAGCAACCAGGACCAGGAAAACCAACTCCACCTAAATATTATTTCACAGCTTTCCCTTTATTTTATGCTGTTCTATTGTTCTGGTATTGTTCTTAGATTAGTCTTTATTTTTCTATAATGTGTTTTGTTATGTTTTTACTTCTTAAACTATAAAAAGTGGAAGCTGAATCTCTGAATGCTCTAAGTAGAAATATTGTAACTTACAAACCCGAAGCGTTACTATAACATTGTGATTGTGGAGACATCCGTGTCTGGTGTGGTAGCGGTGACACTAAAGAAGCAGAACTGCGGTTGTCAGGGGTAACGGTGCGTGCTTCCGTCTAAGCACATGCTGGCAGTCTACATGTGATGGTGTGTGGTAAGGGGTAACAGAGGGGTAACCTTGCCCCATGACGGCCCCTCATCAGCCTGCGGTGCGTGAAATGTGCTGAGCGTGCAGGAAAGGCGATGCGCTTCGTCACACTATGTACTCACTCACTTAGAACTAAGGCCAAAGCTGTTCCATATTTTGTTTTTATTATTTTTATTTGAGTTTGTTGAGATGATAAGACTTAAAATAGTATTTAAAACAAATGTTACAAATCTTGGTAACAAAGCAGAACAATCCCCAATATTGAATACTAACATACACACATATAAGTAGCTTGATCCCAAAATACTGAAAAACGGGGATTTGTGGGAACAGCAATAAAACAATTCTCATAATAATTTTTATTAACCCTAAAAACAACAGATGTACATAATTGTTGATCATTGTAATTCCTAATTTGAATAACGTATACTTCCAATCACAAGTTCTACATTTCTTGGATTTGATGCAAATTAAAACGACTCATTCTGTTAGGAAAATCATTTTTACTGGAAAACAAGTTAATTTACACTGAGCTCCGTGTAGATGGACGGGTAATTCACATAATGAGTAAGGTGAAT
>NC_092865.1:56297-69908 GCF_032062135.1 Pyxicephalus adspersus | reverse complement strand
CTGAAAATGTAGGTGCAAGTGGGGAACAGATGTATAAACCCCTAAAATTTCATTAGCATGGCATCATTAGAACATAAAACCTCTGCCCATCAAACTGTCCGCTTCCCTACCTTCAACCCTAATTTTAGGTAAAAATATAGGTAGGTTTAAGTGGGGGACACTTGTGGCTAACACCCCCAAACTTTCATCACCATGGCATCATTACAACATAAAAAACTCTGCCCATCAAGGCGCACCTACCTGTTACACATGACTGTACCCTTCCAGCACCTGAACCCCAATTTCGTTTTAATAGGCAGAGTTTTTTTCTGTTATAATGATACCATAATAATACAATTTTAGGGGGTGCTATCCACAGACATTCCCTACACATTTTCAGTTTCCTGCACATCCCCATTCCAGAGAAATTGGGGTTCCAGTGTTAGAAGCAGGCAGTAATGTGTAACAGGGCAGTGCGTTTGTCATAGTAATGATATTTTTGTTGGGGGGGGTTAGCCAAAGGTGTCCTTCATTTTCGGCTTTGCACACCCCACCATTCCAGGGAAATTGGGATTCAAAGAAGGGAAGCAGATAGGGTAACATAGTATGACAGGTATAGATTTGTGACAGGTAGGTATTAATTTAGGGGCACCATCCCAATACTCCTTTCTATGTAAGTGGCCCCGGGGTAGCCAATTTGCGTTTTCAATTAAGGACTCCTAAGCACACTTGCTTTTTAAACAGGAACCCGAATGTTGTATTTTTACAAGTTTTTACAATTCTGATCCCCATATCTTGAAATTTTTAAGAGCTGAGGTGCTGAAATTGTGCTTAGTACTAACTATGAGTGTTCCCTGTGCACTCTGTATTTTAAGACATTATGACATACGGTTTAGGAGATATGGATGCTTATATACAGAGAGGTGTAATGTGACATGCAGTTACACACAGACTGCTGCAATGACGTCATTACACGGCCTACGGGCAGAGACATTGTTGCGCAATGTTTTTTTTTTTCTTTTTCCTAATAGAAGACTTAGCACAGCTAAAGAATGGTGGAGGGAGAGCCTGTGTCCCGATATCATCATCATAGCTGGGCTGTGCTTCTCTCCCTCAGCCTGGCTCCTATCAGCGGAGAACAGAGCCTCTCCTCTCCTTTGTCCTTTCACAGCTACTGATAAGAGCCGGGCGGAGGAGGCATGGCAGCCGGGCGGCCTGCCCACCCACCAAAAACGGGCTGGGGAGAACTACTAGAGATCTGAATCAGGTAGCGTCTGTGGGATTTATTTTCTTAGATAGGATTGTTTGGTTGGTTGTTTGAGTTATCAGACTTATTTTTGAAGTCAGTTGCTGCTGTTTATTTGGTTTTATGTGTTTGTCACATGTACTTCACAGGGCTTGTGAAATTTCCTTTGTCCATTGAATAGAGAGTTCAGACCCCATAAAGGCGGAAAAGTCACTAAAATGTATACACAATATAAGTTATCCCAGCCCTATATATAAGTGATATATAGGGGTTACATTTAAAGACTAGCTAGTGTGGACCTGTGGGGTCAGTAGGGCTGACAAATAAAAATTGTTTGTAATTTGGACTCCTCATGATTTTCTTGCACCCAGCATTGTAAAGTATATTGCATTCCATTTAGAGAACCTCTAAACAATTTAACAAAAATACATATTCATTGTTGTATGTATTGCATACAATGGGCCTGATTTATCAACAGAGCGCGCAAAAGCTCGCTGCGCAAGAATACACAACGCTCGAAAAGGCGTATTACCGCAAGCCAGGGCCAAGAACTAGTGCACGCGCCTGCCGGTTTCCTGCATTGATGAATGAGCAATGGGGTAGAGAATTTGCAAATTAAGTCGATTATTTTCAGCTGCGCGATTCGGGAGGTTCTGCTTCGTCAATGGTGATGTCATTGCAATCCATTAAGCGCACACCTGGTCCATGTGCGCATCTACAGCCCAATACAGGTCAGTTTGAATCTTTAGTGTTTGATTTTTTTTGGGGGGTAAATTCTACTTTTTCATTACTTTTTTAAGTTACATTATACTAATTCACAAAATTGCCTCACCACACTTTGATTTGTTGCAGTTGTTGGTTTGATACTTTTTTCTTTGGTTGCAACACTGCAAACTAATTTATTTCAAGCTGTAAATCTAATAATTAGCACTTTATCTCACAGTATAGTATGAATGTCAAAAAAAGGTCACTAAGCATTTTGGATCTGATTCTAATTTCATTCGAGTTTGGCTTTAGACAAATCAAATATTTGAACAAAAGATTGTTGCCAAAGATGTATAGGGAATGTTTCCTATTTACCCCGGCAGCGGAAGTGTTAATGCCGGCCACGGTAAATGGGGAAGGGAAGCACGACACAGAGGCTCCGGCTCCACACCGGGTTGCTGGCTGGGATTAGGCCGGATCGGCCAGGAGGCGTCTGGCCGGAACAAACTACCATGTAGGCTGTATCTGCCCTAAACGCTGGAATTTGCCAACCTCTGCCTTACAGCCACTCACTCATCTGGCACGTCATACCTTCCCACATATATATCTATATTAAAATGGTTTAAAACAACTTTAGTCATACCTTTGACATTACTGTGTCAGAATGCTTTAAAAGTTACCAACATAATAATAATATATCTGATTTGAATGTTATAATTTGTTTTCATGTTTAATAACCTTAACTAAAGTTTATATCACTCTGACCATTTTTAGTTCATACCTTCTGTCTCTGATCAGTGTTTAATTGATTAAGACCATCCTCAAATTACCACCTCTATTTATAAACCTGTTTGTTTCTAGAGGAATTCTGAAACAAATTCCGATCTAATGGAATGCTTGAACACTACTAATGAACCATACCATGTATCATGATACTGGAACTGGCAATGAACCATCATTGGGAACAGGCCTAATTGCAGAATCAAGGCCGGTATATACAATTTTGTGCTTAGTTTTACCTGAGAATCCACTTTTGTTGACGCAGTAAAAATAGCAGTCGATTAGATGGCCTAGCGGTTCTCTCCACACCATCGGGATTGCCAATGGCATTGCTGCTTTACGCCGATTTAGCCAGTCACGCAGTCCGTTGGAACAACTGGTACAGATGACATGACAAGATTTATCCTGGTCACCAAGTGGACAGCCCAAATTTAGTTTGTATATCTTTTTTAAGTTCTGTGGTAAATTGGCGACTTTGTGCTTTCGTTGTGAATGAACCACACACATAACAGAAACCGTCTGGATCATTAACCACCTCAGCGGTTACCCTGAACCTGGTTCGGGGTAAGAAAACTTGCTGAAAGCATTTACCCCAAACCAGGTTCGGGGTAGCTAAAAATAGAGACAAGCGTTACAGTGCAATCTGATTGTCATACAACTGAAAAAAAAAAACACTTACCTTGTCCCCGCAGCTCCTCCGGAGACGTCCTCTCTCTTCTCCCGACGTGTGCAGTGACGATCTCCAAGGTTTCCCGGTGACATCGCTACATGCGTCGGTGCGGACGGGAGGCGGGAAATTCAAATAATTTTGTATTGGATTCAATACAAAAAAGCTGTATTGAGTCCAATACAAAGAAATCTTTATATAATATATATATATATATATATATATATATTGTATAAGCTACTATGCAGTTACATTACATACTATTTTTTTTATAATGTTTTATAAATTTTTTTTTTTTTTTAAAGTTTATTAAATTTAATAAATTTTGGACAAATTTTGGCGAGTTATGTCTAAAAATTATAGCCTACAATCTAAAATAAATTTCCATGCAAAAAATGTAACGCTTTTTGCATGGAAGTACGGAAAGAATTAGAACGCTTCCGCATCCCTCGGCGATTGCTGATGATGTCAGTGCATACACCAGTCGATGGGGGTCGTAGCGGGAAATTCAAATATTTTGTATTGGATTCAATACAAAGTCCTGTATCCAATCCAATACAAAATAATATATATGAAAGTTCCAGGGCCAAATCCACTTTGAGCCAATCTCTTCAGGATGCTGCTGCAGGTTTAAATAGAATTTTAGATCTTGACCCACTATATATATTGACTTACTTAGCTCAGCTTAGTAGTGGAAGCACATAAAGGTGGATTCCTCCTTTAACCAGAAGCAATATCCTCTATGAATGTTACTTGTAGCAAAGCCCATGACATCAGAAATCAAAGGAAGAAATAGGCAATCTTTTCAATTTGTAGCATGTTAAATAATTTGCCAAAAAAAGCCCTTTTACTGTTTTTTCCTCTAATTTCTCCTTTATATGTATATTTATATGCATGTATGTACATACATGATGGCAAACAAACAATATACACCTAAAAAGAAAAACTTCCCCGAATGAGGATTCTTCTCTGCAAAAGTGGCCGATGGGTTTTTCAAATTGATAGAACACAGCTTACGCGCACATAGCGGGTCTGTATTGGCGCACAACGATGCACATCAAACAACTAGGTTTTAAGAAGCCAATTGTGCCGTTTTCAGCCTTTCAACAATTCATAGAAAGGAACTGTATAAAAACAATCACACTTGTCTGTTGGATCACCTAAGGTTAAAAGATCCCGGGAGATTGTAAAGGAGATCACATAAAAACAAAACAAAACATTACAAATAACTACAACGATTTTCAAACAACTTTATTAAAAAAAAACATTTTCAAAAAGATCACAAATAAAATATAAAGACCACACAGACACCACAAATTGACATGCCAAAAAAAAAAAAAAAAAAAAAACACACACAAAACACATGTAACCCCACACTTCCATATAAAACCAAATTAGTTAAAAAATGGCAAAAGAAATGTTGCCTTCATACTTACCAAACCAATATGCAATTTGAACCTATCAAGGATGAAAAACTGGATTAGCAAATATTTATGCAGAACAAAAATTTAAAAGGTGGTAATAAAGACATAATATTGCAATGAAACAACATGGCTAAACACAAAAACATAGCATTAACATTGATTTCTTAATTTCAAAGTGGACATTGAAACATTCAATGTTTAAAAAACAAAAGCAGCTGTTATATATGCGCATCTCTATGTGCACAGCTGATACAAATTCAAATGTATTTGGGACATGCGCAGACCGTGAAATTTGGCTGTTTGTGGACAGTTGGACATTTCATAATCATTTATTGATATGATCCTTTACATTTGTACACCAGTGAACAGCTATCTAATAAAAAAAGAAATTAAAACAAAGTAAGCTTTAATGTTAAAGTAGTTTATTAAAATGTGTGTTTAGTGTAACTAATAATTTTTTTTATAATATATATATATAGATAGATAGAGTTAGGTCCATAAATATTTGGACAGACAACTTTTTTCTAATTTTTCTAATCTCAGATGCCGTTGAACTTCAGCTTTAATTCGCTGGGTTGAACAAAAAGATTGCAAAAAAAAATGTACTAAACAATAACTTAATTTTTAGGGGCTCAAAAGTAATTGGACAATTGATTCAAAGGCTATTTCATGGGCTTGTGTGGGCAATTCCTTTGTTATGTCATTATCAATTAAGCAGACAACATGCGGTCAGCTCTCCATGCAGGTGAAACAAGCCGTCCTTAACCTCCCTAGTGTTCTAATTCTGTCAGTTTTTTGCTGCAAAAAGTGATACAATTTTTTTTGCATAGAAATTTGTTGTTTTGTGGGCCTGTAATTCCTAGGATTACCTCCCAGGTATGATAATTATATTTATTATATTATAATCATAAATTATAATATAATAAATAATTATAAAAAATAATTGATGATGAAAAATAATGAAATAATAGATATAATAGACCACAACAATATAATTTATCAAAAAAATTTCACTGAAATGTGTCCAAACAAGGGTGCAATAATATTGATAAATAATATTATAAATAAATGTACACGGTAATCTGCTTTTAGATTTCCCTGCCACGTCCCCTAACATACAGACGACCCGGCATCAGAGCGGGATCACTTGGATCGCCACTGGATCGTGGGGCGCAGAAAAGAGGGGCTTTTTTCTTACCTCAAGTGTGACTTGGGGTTACCGTTTTTTTGCATTAAAAATCCACCCCAAGTCACACTCGGGATTACTGATAGGGGGGTTAAGCTGCAAAAAAACAAAAAAAAAACCCATCCCAGAAATTGCTGCAATATTAGGAGTGGCAAAATATACAGTTTGGTACATCATGAGAAAGAAACAAAGCACTGGTGAACTCAGCAACGCCAAAACACCTGGACGTCCATGGAAGATAACAGTGGTGGATGATGGCAGAATCATTTCCATGGTGAAACCCCTTCACAACAGCCAACCAAGTGACAACACTCTCCAGGAAGTAGGCGTATCGATATCCAAGTCTACCATAAAGAGAAGACTGCATGAAAGTAATACAGAGGGAGCACTGCAAGGTGCAAGACACTCATAAGCCTCAAGAATAGAAAGCCTAGATTGGACTTTGCTAAAAAACATCTAAAAAAGCCGGCACAGTTCTGGGAAAACATTCTTTGGACAGATGAAACCAAGATCAACCTTTACCAGAATGATGGCAAGAAAAAAGTATGGAGAAGGCGTGGAACAGCTCATGATCCAAAGCATAGCACATGATCTGTAAAACATGGCGGAGGCAGTGTGATGGCTTGGGCGTGCATGGCTGCCATGGCACTGGGACACTAGTGTTTATCCATCATGTGACACAGAAGCAGCCGAATGAATTCTGAGGTGTTCAGAGACATACTGTCTGCTCACATCCAGCTAAATGCAGTCACATTGATTGGGAGGCGTTTCATAATACAGATGGACAATGACCCAAAACATACAGCCAAAGCAACCCCGGAGTTTATTAAAGCAAAGAAGTGGAATATTCTGGAATGGCCAAGTCACCTGATCCGAACCCAATTGAGCATTTCACTTGTTGAAGACTAAACTTCGGACAGAAAGGCCACAAACACACAGCAACTGAAAGCCGCTGCAGTAAAGGCCTGGCAGAGCATTAATAAGGAGGAACCCCGGCATCTGGTGATGTCCATGAGTTCAAGACTACAGGCTGTCAATGCCAGCAAAGGATTTTCATCCAAGTATTAGAAATGAACATTTTATTTTCAGATTTTTAATTCTGAATTAAAGCTGAAAGTCTGCAGGTCAACAGCATCTGAGTTGTTTCATTTAAAATTCATGGTGGGAATGTACAGAACCAAAACTAGAAAAAAGTTGTCACAAATATTTATGGACCTAACTGTAAATATAAAAGACAGCACTATACAAGCAATTATGTTTCTAAATATAGAGAAAATGTTTACCCATTCTCCATTTCTTTATAATTAGGCCTCCATATATTCAGTGTTTCCTGGGAGATACTGAAAGCTTTGTTTTCTTTATTTAATGCATTTTGTTTCTTTTATTACAAGGACTTGACAGTTACCTTCCAGTCTCCCACCAATTACATGGATGATGTTCTACTTTCCTGATTTTCTGACTATTCATTTCACATATTGTGTTTTTCAAAGACCTGCCTTTTGATTAAAATAGAGCAACAGAAGTTTCATTTTTCCCTAACAAATGAAGTGGGAAAATCTCCTCAGCCGGGAATTAAATATGGCAAAGAATTTGATTCTTTTCAACTTTATTCACAGCCTAAAATAAAAATCCCCTATGATGCTCCAGGGAAGCAAGACCAGGATAACAGCCCCAATTCCCACACATGGCAACAGTAGCTCAATTTTTTTTATAATTCTGACAGAAATTGTAATTAGGGAAGGGTTTATGGGCATCTCTCCTTCCAAAAACACACATATATGTGCAAAAAGATCAAATCATTACAATTTACTAACTAGTTTATGTTTTTATCACAAATAAAGATTTCTGTCTAGGAACGTGGAGCACCTAAGGATCTGAACTGGATTACATCAAACCAGTTATATGATTTTTATTTAGGTTATTGATATAAAAAATGCTCCACTTTAGTGTAGTCCAAGTCACAGCGCTGCTACCTGGGGGAATGTTGTTCAATCTCTCTCAGTATAAACCAAAAAAACAGATATACACATACAGCAATCAATTTGAAAGGAATACATTTTAGCCTGCACAGATCATCTATTTCACCATTTTATTTAAACGTTTACTGGACCAAACTTAAACTCACATTTTACTTGACTATGGCCTGCCTAGCTCTGGTCTTCTTGAAGTTGTCCCTAAACACGGGTGGCATTTCCTATGTCAACATCACAAAGAAAACTCCAGAGGACAAGGCTGGGAGTTGAGTGAATGAGACTGGGCTCCGACACTATCCAGGGACACACTGTAGCCATTTCCAGGGAGGTGACTTTTTCCTGGGGTAGTAAAACATTTCCAGCAATCAAGATAGAAGAGTAGTTTATTACCTTTATTTACAACCAGTGAATGCTTAATAAATATAATATATTTTTCCAAAATAGACACACAATATTCATTAGCGTTGTACAGGGTATGTCTTTACCCTCTCCGGTATAATGATGAACACAGTAACCCTTTTACTGTGGCTTAAATCAGTTTTTCCTACTCTCCACAGAAGTAAATTCCTTTGTCACTCCTGGTTAGCTTTCACCATCCCCAGTCCATTCTGTTCCAGCACAGATATTACAGACATATACTTGAAACTGCTGGGCAAGTGATTAAAGGTTTCCACTAGATGAAAGGAGTCACCACTATAGAAAAGCTGCACTTGACTGGCCAGACATTGCGCTTCCTGAACACTCTGCAAGAAAGGGACACACATTAAAATTACACAGACAACTCATTTCCTCCTGCTCTGGTATACGGCCCATTGAGGTGAAGGGGGGAGCAAAACAATGCAAAAGTGTTACCATTGACATTTCAGCCTATGACCTCATCAGAATGCAAACTTTGTTCTGTTACCCCACAGCCCCCAACCAAAGACAGTACAGTTAAAACATTTCATTGGTAGCTGTTCACTCCCTGAGCAGTAACCCAGAGTGTGATTCGGGGTAGAAAAAATATGCTAAAAGCGGTAACCCCGGGTCACACTCAGGGTAGGTAAACCTATGGGAAGTAATAGTAAATCGAGTCTTACCTGATCTGCCGGCGTCCCGCGTCGTCCTTCTCCGCGATGTCTGTCTTCTTTCTTCCTCTGCGCTCGATGAGTAACCGGGGAGTTCCCTTCGGGGCAGGAAATTTAAATCCATTTGTATTGCATTCAATACAAAATAACTGTATTGAATACAACACAGTGGATTTATATGTGTAACAGCAGCACATTGTCTTTCATGAACATTTATTTTACAGTATAATATCATAGTATGAGTATTATTATTATTATTATTAAACAGGATTTATATAGCGCCAACATATTACGCAGCGCTGTACATTAAATAGGGATTGCAAATGACAGACTAATACAGACAGTGATACAGGAGGAGAGGACCCTGCCCCGAAGAGCTTACAATCTAGTATATTAATTTTTTTTTAATGGTAAAAAATATATATTTTGTTTTAATTTTTTTCATTCATGTAATTTATTATTTTGGCATGATTTTGTGTTTCAAACTTTTTTTATACTCATACTATTATATTATACTGTAAAATAAATTTTCATGAAAAACAATGTACGGCTTTTAGACAGAAATGACCTGCCTAGGAGGTTAAATAAGGACAAATGCATTCTGTGTAGGCATAAGTGACCATGTTTCCACTGAGAATAAGGAAGGACTAAAAAAAAGAAAACCTCAAATCTTCACACTGAAAACTATTGAAGCGCAGACGTTTACTAATTTGCCAAAACTATATGATAAGTGAACAAAATATCCTCATATTTTTCAGAAAATGCTGTACACACAACGTGTTGCAAACCTACCAGAAATTTGGAGTCCAATTCTGAGGTCATCAGAATAATTCCCTTCTCCTTCTGAAGTTCAACGTAATGATACAAAATCAGTTGGCTGGGCGCTGCATCACCGACACTCTACACAGAACACAAAGAACAAATTATCATCCTTACCGCCTAGTCTGGTATTCAATTAATTAGCTGCCACACTACCGGTTATCTTTTTTTTCACACCTAAAACTTTAGCTTTTCTAAGTAACTTCAGCCTGTAGAACTAATCAACGTATGTTCAGTCCAGATGGTTATGGCTCTTATTTCTTCCATTAAATAAATCTCATAACCTAGTACTTAGCCCATTCCACCCAATCCCTCGAGCTTGTATTCAATATTTCAGCTGCTATACTACCCGATTATGACCCCTGTTCTGGTTTTCAATCCACTTCCCAACATACAACTCGATTATTACCGCTGGTCTAGTATTAAATCCACTTCCCAACATACTACCTGATATTACCCCTCCTCTACTATTCAATCCACTTCCCACCATACTACCTGATTATTACACCTAGTCTGGTATTCAATCCACTTCCCAACATATTACCCGATTATTAATCCCTGGTCTAGTATACAGGTTAATAACAGCCATACTTTATGATTATTACCCAAATAATATTCCCCAACCTGATATTCTGTCATTGGCTTTACCATATTCCCCATTATTACCAAGAGAATCTAGATTTTAGCCAGCATACCATCCAATTATTTCCACCACATTCTGGATTCCCCACCCCCATTAAAACCGTATGATCTATTAGCCACAATACCCAACAACTGTTCCCTGTCTGGTATTTAGCCCTTGACCTAGCCACCAAAAACCCAATTTTCTCTTTCAGATTTATTAAACTTTGTCCCATTGGCTGCCAGTACTATTCAGGAATGTTGTACGAGTTCTGTGAAGATCTGTACTATCAGATCATTGCCCAGTATATCACCTTCATCAGCATTCTATCTTTTTAGCATAATTATTGTATTACAAACCCCATTTTGGGACACTTTCTCAAATGCATTAAAGACAAAAACATGTAATTTGTTGTTCGCTTGAGATTAGTTTTAACAGGCAAAAAAGCCACAAAAAGCCACATTTAGAAATTGATGCAACACTCCAAAAAAGTTGGGAAAGAGGTGAATTTACCACTGGGTCACATCCCCTATTCTTTTAGTTACATTTTTTAATCATTTGGGAACTGAAGAAACTAATTGTTTGTTTTTTTAAGAGAAATTTTTGCCCATTCTTGAGCTGCTCAATAATCAGTGATCGCCTTTGTCCGATTCTCCTCTTTATGAAACACCAGACCAAAGGGGGCAGATCTGGACTGCAGGCAAGCCAGTCAAGCACACAGACTCTTTGTCTATGAAGCTACACTTTTAAAAAGTGTGCAGAACAAGGCCTGGCATTATTCTACATGGAGTTAAAAGAAGTCATCTTGATGGGAGCAAATGTCTCTCTAAAATTTCTGCATCATATATACACTTCACATTTATACAGAACCCAATGCCATGGGAACCAATGCACCCCAATACCATCACAGATGCTGGTTTTTGCACCTTTTGTTGATAACAGTCTAGATCAGGGGTCCGCAAACTTTTTGGACTACTAGGCCATTTTAGGAGGTCAAGAAGGCACACTAGGCCAGAAGAAACAAGGTGTGCAAGAAAAGTGTTTTTGCAAGGGAGCAGCCTCGGTCTTCCGCTCATCTGCGGTGTACATGTGCGCGTGCTTGGCATCAAAATGCCCCTTGAGATCCGACCCCTTGAAAGTGCTGTTGGTGTCGTTGCACACTAAACACAGGGCTTTGTTGCCACATTGGACGAAGAATAATTCATCAGTTCATTCGGGGATGAAGACATGATGTTCGAGGTCAACCTTCCGGAGACTGGTAGCTGCGTGTTGCTTCTGCTCTTTAGGCATAATACTTGGGGTTACTGTGCGGAGACTCGATATCGCAGGAACCTGCAATTAATAATAACTAGAGGGGCATTAGGCCAGACTGGAATACTGGCTAGGCCATATCCGGCCTAAAGGCCGGAGTTTGCCTACCTCTGGTCTAGTCTAGAAGAAACAAGGTGAAACATCGACTCGTCTTACCACTTAAAATTTTACATTGGGCCCAGAGAACTCATCAATATTACTGCATCAAAATGAAGTATGACATATATCAGTTTTCAGGAAAATTTCTTGATAGAGTGGTGGAATGTGTTAAGCCTCAATGATGACATGGAGGCTGGATATATATGGCCATTATATGGATCTACTCTGAGTACAGGTTGACATTCGAAAATCTGGCCGTCGATAATCTGGTTCCTTCAGTTTTCCGGCATGGATTTCAGAACGCATTTTCAATTTGACACTGTTTTCTGGAGGCACTGTTGATGTTTTGATGGCGCTGTACTCCAGAAACAGCTGTTAGGTCTTGCTTGCACGTGCTTTGCTTCTCATTTATTTGCATTATGGATTCAGGCAAAGATTCAGGCCTTTGGGTGTAAAATGTAAACATGTGTTGTCGCTCGCAGAGAAAGTGTAAACGCTATATAAAAAAAAAAACTTGATAGCAGCGTGTCTGTGCGAACTATTGTGAAACATACAAAACTGGCTCAACAGTGTATGATGAAAAAAAAAGAAAAACTGCTAAAGTTTTTTTCTGACAGTGAATCAAAAGAGCAAATGTTTGTGAGGAAGTCAATGACGGAGGGAAAAAGTTTAGACCTGGACCAAGTTCTCATAACCTGGTTTAATCTACGTGTAAGTGAAGGTGTGGACATTTCTGGTGATTTATTGGGAACAAGCCAAAGTGTTTCATGAAGAGCTGGGATTGCAACACAAGTGTGAATATTCAGAATGTTGGTTGCATCGTTTCAAGTCGCGACATGGCTTACAGTTTCGAGCGGTGTGTGGTGAAAAATGTTCAGCAGACAAAGATGCGGCTAATGCATATGTGGACAAAATTGCAAAGTTAGTTAGTGTGAACATTTAGGTCCTGAACAAGTGTACAATGCTGACGAGACTGCATTGCTTTGGAGATGTACGCCAAAAAAAAAAAATGACAACTGAGGATGCAGAATCAGCATCGGAGTTTAAAGCTTTGAAGGATCATGTCATGTGCTGCTCTAATGCTGCGGGTGCCTAAAGATGTAGGTTGCTTGTTATTGGGAAAATTTTACTTCTGAGGGCCTTCAAGGGAATGACATTACCGTGCCTACAAGAAGGGGTGGGTTACCACTGATATTACATTGGACTGGTTTAAAAAATGTTTTGTTCCTAAAGCAAGGGCTCACTGTAACTCGGTTGGACTAGACCCTAAATGCAAGATACTTCTCATTTTGGAAAAATGGTTGGCACATCCAAAAGCCGATCTTCTGGTGAAAGATAATGTTTTTGTTGTCTACCTCCCACCCAACTGCACATCACTAATTCAACCACCGTACAATGGCATTACACGTTCTATGAAGTGTACATATCGATCTATGTTAATGAGGTGCCTGGTGAGTTCAGTTAATTCAGGCACCCCAGTAAGGAAGTTCATAAAATTTTCTTTTATTTTTTTAAAAGATATCAAGGTACATACAGAGAAAAGAAAATAAAGTGGTCATAACATACAGTTCAAATAAAAACATACAGCAAGGTTAGGTTCTAACAATACATATCTTCAAGCTTGTGGCTTAACGGCCAACCGCATAGAAATACAAACATTGTAACCAACCCATTGTGCTGTATCAGTAGCAGGAACCATGACATATTAAGGTTTTCAAAAACATTTTTATAAT
>NC_092865.1:23586-56066 GCF_032062135.1 Pyxicephalus adspersus | reverse complement strand
GGCAATATTCCTCAGTAGTGATAAAGTGGATCCAGTGGTACCAGGTCTGTGCGAATTTTTCCGCTTTCTTAGCGCCAGTGGATATCATATCCTCCATGTGATATATATAAGCAACCCTTTGCAACCAATGTACTACCGTCGGGGGGGGGGGGCAGTATTCTTCCATAAGGCTGGGATACAGGCCTTAGCTGCATTGTGAAGGTGTCTCAAGAGAGAGTTACTATAGCACCTGCGGAACATGTCCGAAACATGAAGAAGTGCCAGGGCCGGATTGCCCCTTATATCCACTTCTGCAAGCTTTAAGATAATATTAGCTACCGAACTCCAATATAATTGTAATTTTGAGCATTCCCAGAAAACATGCAGTAGTGTACCCTGTGTGTCGCCACATCTCCAGCAGGTGCTATCTGACCCCGGGGAAATCTTAGCAAGCTTCACCGGTGTCCTGTACCAGCGAGTGGCCAACTTGTAGTTGGTTTCCTGATATTTGTTGCAAATGGACTCCTTATGACAGAAATGGAGTAACATATCTCTCTGGGCTTCAGTAAAACAAGTGTCCAAATCAGCTTCCCATTGGGATACAAATAAAGGGAGTTCTGACGTATATACAGATAATGGGGTTTGATAGGCATGGGAAAGTGTGCCGCGTACAGGTTGACCAGTTGCACACAAGTCCTCTAGAGGAAGAAGCGATCGGGCTATTGTATTGGGCCGTGGCAAAGATATCAGAACATAAGTGAAAGTTGTATGTGGCGCCAGGGCGACAATGAAGGGAGATCCCTTTCCGTTTGTAGGGTCGGAATATGTTGCCATTCCCCATTGTGCATTAAATGGGATATTCTATACACGCCCAAAGCACGCCATTGGCGAAATATTGGGTCAGTCTGGCCCGGGGGGGAATCCAGGATTGCCTAGAACGGGAGACATTGGAGACGGGTATATGGTTACGTTTTGAGAGGAGAAGTAGTTAGTGACCACTTTCAAGGTCTCGCCAATCAATGGATGGGTGTACATTGCCATCCTGGCCGCCGGTGTCGTTCAGGCCAATGCGGCAATGGGGGCAGTAGAGCATGCATCCTCCAACCCAACCAACAGTTTGGAGCGGCTATTAGTGCACCGATCCAGCAGCCTAGACAGGTGCACTGCCTGATGGTACTGGGTCAGGGAATGCCATTCCTCCATTGGCTTTGGGGAGTCTCAGTAATGTCATCCTAAGCCTGGGCACCCCATTAAGCCAAATAAATTTTACAAATTCCGAACGGAATTTTTGAAGGATAAAAAGCGGGATGTGTATTGGGAGTGCTTGCAGCATATACAACAGTCTAGGCATAACATTCATTTTAAGCACATTGCACCTCCCAAACCAGGTTAATGCCATCTGTCTCCACCTCTGTAGATCACTTCGGATTTTATTTAATAGAGGGATAACATTGAGATCTACAATTCGCGTTAGATTAGCAGTGTGCCCAGGTAAGAGATAGCTGAGTTAGACCACTTGAAGGGGAAAGAGGAGCAAAGGCCTCTCTAATTTTTCAGGGAAGAGTAACACTCCGTGCCTCTGACTTTTGCAGGTGTTGCAACATAAAATAAAAGGTCATCCGCATAAGCAGCTACCTTATGTTCAGTGGGGCCAATCTGGACTCCCCTGATATCTCCATTGGCACAAATTATTCGTAGGAGGGGCTCCAGGGTCAACACAAACAGCAAGGGAGATAATGGGAACCCGTCTCGTACCATTGGTAATACAAAAGGAGTGGGAGAGTTCACCATTAACCCGTACTCTGGCGCTGGGGGAGGAATACAACATTTCTATCCAGCGCAGAATACGAGGGGGGAAGACCCAAATATGTCAATGTGGAAAGCAGAAACATCCAGTCCACCCGATCAAATGCCTTCTCAGCATCAGTGGAGAGGAGCATTAGAGGGGTGTTGTGAGTATGTGCATAGACAATATTATTCAAGGTACGGATCGTGTTGTCCCTGGCTTCCCTCATCGGGGGAAAACCGCTTTGGTCAGGATGGACAATATCATTCAGTATAGAAGTCAGCCTATGCCCATAAAATAATTTAACATTAAGGATGCAGTGTACTGTGTTGCCAATGCGTGGAAGTCTGTGAAAACATCAACACAGAAAAATGGATGTAATAAACGTGTGGCGTGTGGCCACGTTTAATGGTCGTTTCTCATTCTAACGAAGACAGTGAAAATAATTTTGCAGGGGTTAGGGTTTCCAAAGAAAAGCAGCTTATACAGGAACTTCTTGATTATGTTAAAGATGTAATTTAAATAAAAATGCAAATTGGGGACCTCCGGGGCCACTTACATAGAAAGGAGCATTGGGGAAGGGCCCCTAAACCTATACTTATCTCTCAAAAATATATACCTGTCATATTCTGTTAACCCTATCTGCTTCTCTTCTGTGGACCCCACTTTCTCTAGAATTGTGGGGTGTACAAGCCGAAAACTTAGGTGTAGCAGGGGGACACCTTCGGATAGCCCCCCACACTAAAATTTAATTACTATGGCAAATGCACTGCCCTTTTACACATTACTGCCTACTTCTAACACTTGAACACTTCTTTGAAATGGGGAGGTGTAGAAAACTGAAAATGTGTGGGGAACATGTGTGGATAACACCCTAAAGTTTTATCACAATGGCATCTTTAGAACATAAAAAACTCATTTCATCAAAATGAAATTGGGGTTTAGGTACTGGTAGGGTAAGTCATGGGTACCAGGGCAGCGTGTTTTGATGGGTAGAGTTTATGTAATGATGCCATGGTGATGAAAGTTTGGGGGGTGTCACCACTTGCACCTATGATTCTGTTTATCTGCACCTCTCTGTTCTTAGAGAAATTAGGGTTGAAGGTAGGGAAGCGGACAGTTTGATGGGCAGAGGTTTTCATGCTCTAATGATGCCATGCTAATGAAATTTTAGGGGTTTATACATCTGTTCCCCACTTGCACCTACATTTTCAGTTTCCTGTACCTCCCAATTCCAGATAAATTGGGATTCAAAGAAAAAAGAAGCAGAAAGTGTAGCGTAGTATTACAATTATAGTTTGGTGAAAGGTAGGTAAAATGTTTAGGGGGCCCAGCCCAATGCTTCTTGCTATGTAAGTGGCCCGGGGGGTTCTTAATTTGCATTTTCAATTTTGGGCTCCTAGGTGCACTGAAATTAAAAAAAGAAATGTTGGTTATCAGTAGCTATGAGAGTCCCCTGTGTACCCTAAAAATATTAGGTAATTACAACCAGCGATTTAGGAGATCTAAACGATTGAACACAATGAGTTGTTAGGCTGCAGAATCTGACAAGCAGACTTTACACACACAGCGATCATACTGCGGGTGGATAGATTTCACAGGAAGGTTTTGTTTTTGGCAGCGATGAGGAGGGCACTGGCTGTCCTGCCCGCATCTGCAATCACATGCATGATGATCTTTGTGATACCTAGGTATAGCGCTAGGAGGTGACATCTGAAGTCAGGCTGAATTCACATTGGTAGTAAGGTTGCATTTGCTGCGTTTACCCCTCACTTACCTCTCGCCAGGAACCAATGCTGCTTGAAAAACTGCTAGGCCTGAAAAGGGGTTACCAATTCCAGCTGCCCAGCACTTACAGCCTGTTACCAATCCCAGGTGCCCAGCACTTACCCCCTCCTGTTACCAATCCCAGGTGCCCAGCACTTACCGCCTGTTACCAATCCCAGGTGCCCAGCACTTACTGCCTGTTACCAATCCTAGGTGCCCAGCACTTACCGCCTGTTACCAATCCCAGGTGCCCAGCACTTACTGCCTGTTACCAATCCTAGGTGCCCGGCACTTACCGCCTGTTACCAATCCTAGGTGCCCGGCACTTACCGCCTGTTACCAATCCTAGGTGCCCGGCACTTACCGCCTGTTACCAATCCCAGGAGCCCAGCACATACCGCCTGTTACCAATCCCAGGAGCCCAGCACTTACCGCCTGTTACCAATCCTAGGTGCCCAGCAGTTGCCAAGTAGTCACTCAGGAGGGGCATTTTTTACTGCTAATGTGAACTAGGCCTAATTTGTTAAGCCACATTGATCAAAATATTCCACTACTACAAGGAATTACACTATTAAAGCATGGAACACTAGGGAGTTGGAATAAAATACACAGCACTGGACTGTTGGGGCATAATACAAAAAAAATGTAAAAACTGTACATTCTAACAAGCCAGGCATTAGAAAGTTGGAACAAAGTATAGGGGGCAGGTAGAACACTGACACAATAGCAGGGGCTACTGGATAGCTATGGCATAAATAACTAGGAGCTCAAGTGTCTAGCCCCACCCACTTTTTTACCACACAGCTACAGTCCCCCCCACCCGGCTGAAAAAAAGTTTTGGGGAGAACACTAAAGCTGTTACTGTTGCTGAGGATGCGGTTACCGTCACTCATGAAGATGATCATCCTGACAGCCCATGTGCTATTTAACTTCTTTTCGTGGGTACAGTAATGATTAAAATTCGGAGGCACTATTTTGTTTAGTTGAATTAAAATTCTGTAAAACTGTTTTATTTAGTTGATGAACATTAAAATTTATTTTGTTTTTCATATAGAATAGAATGGTGAATTTTGGTATTGCTCACACAGGAAGTGTGAAATTTTTTTTTTTATTTACAATGTTTTTCTTTACCTTAGCACCATTCCTTATGAATAATTCTAATTTAATACCCCTTAGGGCTTAAATGCCACAAACATTCAGTAGCAGTGTCCACCTTTTTACACAGTAAGAATGTGAAAAGTTATAGGAGAAATCTCCAAGTGTATAAAGTGACAAACCTTAATTCATTGCCATTTTTTTTTACTTAATAAAATATAAAATCTTTTGTTTAACAAATAAAATTATCCTAACGTAATAGAAAATCTATTTATTTTAATTGGAAAATAAAGTTTCAGCTCAATTAACAAATTGGGATTAGGATTTCGTTTATTATTGCATTTTTAAAAAGTGTCCCAAATATTTTTAAAAAATGGTGTTTGTATTCATTCTGCCTACAATAGATTTTCTTGATAATCTGTATAGAACTTCCTGTGCATATCATAATAGAATACATGGTGTCCTATATAAACTTCATGGAGTCTATTATATAATAATAATAACAATAAACTCCTTCATTTTCCATAGACCTGGATATTTTGTCTCTACGGTGTCTGCTGATTGGACACAGCCTCGCCCCTCTTAGACCTCTATAGTAGTGCCTGAGGAAAGTTGTAATAAGGTTTTTCTCCACTTTCAGGTTTCATTTTTCTAGAGGTGCCCAAACAACTCCCATGGGGATAAAAACAGACACATATAGTTCAACAGATTATTGGCTACTAAGATAAAAAAAGGAACAATGCTTACATACACAAGAGTGTGAAAATAGCCAATAAACTGTGTTACACAAATTTGTTGCTTGGGTATCTACTGAAGATCTGATCACTAGTGCAGAAAAATCATCTCTATTCAAACAGGAGGACCATACACACTGATGGCGGGTTGCTTCATTACTGCTCATGAAACAGATTAGATTATTTCATGCAAACTATATTTTGAAGGTTAATCACTCCCAGTCAGATAACTGCACCTGAATATTGATAAGGTACGCACCTGAATATTGATAAGAGACGTAAAGTGAAGCTCTGTACCAGACCACTGACCCACAAAGAACTCATAGCCCTCTGCCCTTGGCAATGCATACAAGAACTAGAAGAGAGAAGACAAAATTGGTTAGTGTCCATATTATGACAAAACGGATATTCACTAAACACATACACAGTCCTGTAGACACTGAAGAAAAAAAAAAGACTCACCGCAGGGCAGCTCTGAGCCCTTGTCCAAATTTGATGAAATGTTTCACCCTGGAGAATGCAGAAAGAACATTTAGCCAAGCATTGCCACAACAGGAAGAGACCGGGAGGGAAGATTATGCTAATAGGGAATTGGTAGCTCTATACTCAATGCAGTATTTCCATCTTACCAGTAGTTGAAGCTGTGTTGTCCAGGAGTAAATACACCATGAAGAGTTACAGATCACACACTGCTTTACACCACCAGAACACAATAATGGGAAGAGCAGACTCCTTACTGCCTCACCTACTGACAGTCATTACCCAGCATTGGTAGGCAAGGAGGCAAACACCAAAGAAGAGTTGCTAGCCAGTTATTTGGAGAAGCCATTTCATCCTCTTCTATAGCAGCTTCTATCTAAAATGCATTCCAGAAGCGACCAGAAAAGAGACATTCCCCTATATTAGCCTCAAGATTGAAAAGTATTGACATTTGGTGGACACTGGAATACAACAAGTTTCCAGAAATATATTTTATTCTCCAAACAACCTAAGCCTTACTTCTGAAAAATGTCAAACGCTACTGGAAGCTTATTCTGCACAGCAAGGCTACCAAATACGTGTCACTGCCCACCCCACATCCCCTCATATATAATACATATCAGTATGTGTCACTGCCCACCCTACATCCCCTCATTTATATCAGTATGTGTCACTGCCCACCCTACATCCCCTCATATATATCAGTATGTGTCACTGCCCACCCTACATCTCCACCATACTATAGAGATCTTTACAAGTTCCCACTGTAAATGTTATTAATGTAAGCCAGTACACAAGACGGTTTTGTCTATTCCTGGTGCCATCATAAAGAGAGAACCTGTCATCAGGCACATGCTCCAGGTGGAGAACAGACAATCTATATTGCAGTCTATTGACACCCCATTCTCCATACATACCGGCGTAACTCTTCAATCTTCTGACGATATTTGCTGTAGAATGGATTTTCCTCCACCGAGAAGACCCTCATCTGTCCCCACAGCCCATTCAGTAGCCCTGAGCCTCCAACCCGACTCCTAACAGCAAGAAAACCCCGAAACCCCAAGCTCATCTGCATTAAAGCAGCTGCCATTTCTCCTTCCTGCCACATCCGGCCCGACCGACAACTCGACGGACACAAACGTTCCGCATCAAGGCCATTAACTTCTTCCAGCACATCCGGCCCGACCGCCAACGGGACGGATACAAACGTTCCGCTTCCAAAACATTTCTCCCGCTTCGGCCGTTAGAGGGCGCATAGAGCTTTTTACACTTCCACTGCTGGCCGCCAGAGGGTGCAGAAAGCTTCATGTACT
This sequence comes from Pyxicephalus adspersus, assembly GCF_032062135.1. Classification (NCBI taxonomy): domain Eukaryota; kingdom Metazoa; phylum Chordata; class Amphibia; order Anura; family Pyxicephalidae; genus Pyxicephalus; species Pyxicephalus adspersus. Next base: position 48,912 of record NC_092865.1, on the reverse strand, counting down.
TCTACTGTCAGCCGCCAGAGGGCTTTAGGCGTTCCTCTTTCTCTTTACATTATCCGTGTGGGGTTTAATAGACCGATATGTATATAGACATATAGCATAATAAATAGGTGTATTCATTATTTGGGGGGGGGGGTGGAGAATAAAGAAAACCGTCCCAGCAGGCGGGGGTTGAGGCGGTTGTCCAGAGTGACGGATGCCGACCGCTTGCTGCTCGACCCTGTAGTACCGCCCCCTCCAACGGTCTCCATGGAAATGCATTCCGCTGATTAACAGCAGCGAATCAAAACCCGCTTAACAATCCAAACTGGCCAATAGGTGTAATCACCGGGAGACTTAAAAGGAGAACCGGAAACTGACGCTCAGACACAACTGAAGTACCAAACAGAACCGGCTGGAACGGCGGCGCATCAAGCAGGACCGATACAATGTCTATCCGCATCACCCGGGTAAGTGACAACACTATGAGCCGCGTGCTCCCCCTCATATAGTGTGTATATTCTGTACCTGACCGTGTGGGATGTGTTCCCCTTCATTTCTAATGCTACAGCCCGTTATCTACCCCGCGGCCTCTATATAACGGCTGGTGGCCCCGTGCGTATACCTAATGTGTGTCGTGTGTACCCTACACAATATAATACCCCTCCCCCTATGCAGTGTGTATTATACCCATCCCCCAATATGTGTATTACCCCCCCATGTCCAATATGTATAATGCCCCCCCCCTTCCCTTCCCCATGTGCCTTCCGTCTAATGGCTGACTTACTTTGCAGAACATGCTGTCTAATGCTGAGAATGTGAGGAGTGGAGCTGTTGGCAAGATGGTGGTGAAGCCAGGCCTGCGACCCCGCACTGCCCTGGGTGATATTGGGAACAAAGCTGACACTAAGATACCTCTAAAGAAGGTAAGTATCTATTCCTGGGGGGTGTATTATCTTTGGGGTGGTTGGAGATTTATGGGGGGAGGGGTGTATTATCTTTGGGGTTGCAGGAGGTTTATGGGGGAGGGGTGTATTATCTTTGGGGTTGCAGGTGGTTTATGGGGGAGCGGTGTATTATCTTTGGGGTTGCAGGTGGTTTATGGGGGAGGGGTGTATTATCTTTGGGGTTGCAGGTAGTCCATGGGGGAGGGGTGTATTATCTTTGGGGTTGCAGGTAGTCTATGCTCCATCGCTCCTCTCCAGCAAATGTTGGAAGGAAAATATCTATGGAATCTTCCTGTCTCTTGGTTGTGGGATTTAACAATCTATTGCCTTTTGGTGGGTTTATCTCTCGGCACCAACTATATTCTTCTGGGGTTTTTCTAGGAACAGAAACCTGTGAAAGTTGTGAAGAAAGTGAAGCCAGCAGAGAAGATCCCAGAGCCAAAGAAAGTAAAGGAGGAAGCCATCTGTACAAAACAACCTTTACAGGTGTGGTGGGGGAGGGGTGACGTGTGAATTTCTTTTCAGTGGTTCTTGTGTACAAACTCGGCCGCATATTTCCTACACAGGTGGAAGCACCCAGTTCCCCCAGTCCTATGGAGACCTCGGGCTGCCACCCGGATGAGCTGTGCCAGGCCTTCTCAGATGTTCTCATTCAGGTGAAGGATGTGGATGCTGATGATGAAGGAAACCCTATGCTGTGCAGTGAATATGTGAAGGACATCTACCTTTACCTGAAAAGTTTGGAGGTGAGAAGTTATTTGGATCTATATATTTCTGTGACGTGCTCATGTTGTGATCAGAAATCTTTATCGGGACTTGTTAGTTATATTGATAAATCCATAACCGCTCTCGGTGCATTTCTCTTCAGGATGCTCAGGCAGTGAGGCCGAACTATCTCCAGGGCCAGGAGGTGACTGGTAACATGCGGGCAATTCTAATAGACTGGCTGGTCCAAGTGCAGATGAAGTTCCGCCTGCTACAGGAAACCATGTTCATGACTGTTGGGATAATTGACCGATTCTTGCAGGTGACATTTATAAAACTGTAGTATGGGGTAGGATGTTGTCATTTGACATTGCAGGGCTAATATTCAGATACGTTTGGTGCTCACTTCTCGCTTTCCATTTTGTAGGATCACCCAGTTCCTAAAAACCAGCTCCAGCTTGTAGGTGTGACAGCCATGTTTCTTGCCTCAAAGTATGAAGAGATGTATCCTCCAGAAATTGGAGATTTCACATTTGTGACTGACCACACCTACACAAAGGTCCAGATCAGAGAGATGGAAATGAAAATTCTTCGTGCTCTGAAATTCTCTCTTGGCAGACCTCTTCCCCTGCACTTTCTTAGGAGGGCCTCAAAGATTGGTGAGGTAATGACAACTTTGCTGTGTTTGGGTGGAAAGATATAATTCAGCTGTGTTATGACCATTTGTCGTCAAATGTAGTGCAGACCACAGAACGTTTACTATCAAATGTTGTCATGTGTTGCTGGACACAAGTAGGGACAATTGGTTATATGCCCTAATTCACATTTCTAATATACCTTAATATGGGATGGCAAAAGGAGAGAAAACAGTAATTGGAATATACAGTTACAATCAAAGAATATATTATGACAAACTAGACCATAGGGCTCACTTAGTCGTGGGGATTAGATGTCTTCCACATAGAGCCCTATGGAGATCCAGGACAATGGTCTGAATCCAACATGTTTTGCCCTTAGGCTTTCTCAGGGGTGTTGTAGAGACCATATATCATAAAATATTTGTCTGTCATATGGTTGTTTGGCAATAACATGAATTCATGTTAAATTTGTCAGATATACTATAAAAATTATATCAGGGGTGTCATAGTTGGGTTAATAATGCTATGAGTTGAAGACATTACCTGGCATCAGGCAAAAATATTTATTGTAATATACATCCTATATTATGTGTGGTATTTTGATTATTAGTGTTATAGTAAGATGAATCTTTCACTTGTTTACAAAGATGATTTTTAGAGTTCACCTGGTAAAATGTAAACATATAGTACAAATGTCTTACATGTATGGTTGGGTGGGGAAGAGCCTGCTGCACTTATTGCATTGTCTTTATGGGCTTGTTCTGACCTAGGTGACAGCAGAGCAGCACAGTCTAGCCAAGTATCTGATGGAACTCATCATGGTGGACTATGAGATGGTACATTACCCACCCTCACAGATTGCAGCAGCTGCGTCCTACCTGTCAATGAAGGTCTTTAATGGCGGGAATTGGGTAAGTGCCTAAACTGGCTCTTGTTGTATCATATTGGTCTAACTCCTCTTTACTGTGTGCTAAATGCAGAATCTCTTTTTTTAGACTCCTACACTGCAGCACTACACCATGTATTCTGAAGAATCCCTTCTTCCCATAATGCAGCACATGGCTAAGAATGTTGTGAAGGTGAACAAAGGCCTCACAAAGCACATGGTAAGGAGGTTGTTTTGTCTTTCTCCACAAATACTTTAGGGAACACTGCAGGGTGGCAATCCATATTGGATTAAATTGTACCCACTCTTGGTGTCCACTTTGTAAACTTGTCAATCCCTCCTAAAGGGAACAGATTATGTTTTGTCTTCACACAGACCAATATGCCTTGGACTTGTTCCTGCAGACACTTGACTTAGAGGTGGAAGCTACCCAATAATATGGGAGAAGGGGATGTAATTCCTGTAATGTTGGGGAATGGAATTTTTAACATTTTCATGTAGAAAAATGAAATCTTATGCTAACTTGAGGTGCAGGTTTAAGGTTTCTTGCATGGTCAAGCAAATGTTAAGTACATCATGTTCAGATTATGACTATTAAGCTTTGAAGTCACATTAATTGTGGTGATGTGAAATTTTTTTCAGACTGTGAAGAATAAGTATGCCAGCAGCAAACAGATGAAGATAAGCGCCATTCCTCAGCTGAGGTCAGAGGTTGTTGTGGAACTGGCACGGGCTGTGATGCCATAAGAGTTTTTTGTACAGACATTGATTTTACTCTTTGGCACTATGTGCTTTTGTAAATAGTTATGTTTTTAATAAAGTTCATTTTTATCCCTGTGTCCTTGTGTCCTAGACTTAATAATGGGAGAACCCAATGCAACAAAGGTTTCCTTAGTCATAAGGGGGAGGAAAAGGTAGATTTTACAGCTGCTTGTTTAACCTCCCTAGCATTCTAATTCTGTATAAATTTTCTGTGCAAAAAGCATTACTTTTTTGCATGGAAATTTTTTTACATTGTAGGCTATAATTCTTAGACAAAATGCACCAAAATATGTCCAATAGGTAATAAACTTAAAAAATATATAGGTAAAAGTGTAAAATAACTGTACAGTAGCATATAATATATTATATGAAATTCTTTGTATTGGACTCAATACAGGTATTTTCTAATAAATCTAATACAAAACTATTTGAATTTCCCATCGTCACTGGGAAACCCTGCAGCTCTCATGTCTCTGCAGTTCGCAGTTGGAGCTGGAAGAGAGATGTGTCCCCAGGGAAGGCAAGGGAGCAAGGTACGTGGGTGTTAAGTGACCCCCCCCCAAGTGACTTGGGATTACCACTTTTTGCACCTAAAATCCACCCCAAATCTGGATTACCCCTAGAGGGATTAATTGACTGGCAAGACTAAAGGAGGAAGTAATGGATGTTTTACAGGAAGTGTTTTCATATCTAACATCATATGGGTCCTTATTGTATTAGTGGTCTCACAATGGCAGTTGTGCTTCCATGGCACATCCAGAGACAGACTTCAATGACAGAACTGGTTCTTCAGCTCCTAGATTTGTCTTGGTCCTCGCTCTACTACATTAAATTAATAATCTCATCAACTCTTGGCTGGTGAATCAAGTGTGGTTGGGGGGGGGGAGAGCTGTTTTCTATAATTGTGCATTTAGGAGTTGTCTGCTTTACTGTCAGTTTTGTTTAAACTGTTTTTTTGTTTTTTTTTTTTTCTTGCTGACATCTGAGCACTGCTAATTTATTGTCAGTTTCATCTGTTGCTGCAATGTTTTTGTGCCTGGTCTGTAATGCCAGTTTGGGTAGTTTATCAATTGTTCAGCAATGTGTAAAATATGCTTTTTCTTTGCTCATATTGATGTTTTAAACATTTGAACAGCACAAACATTTTTTAGGGCTAAGGGTAATATGTGTGCCATTGGAATGTTTTTTAGGGGAATAGTGAGATTAATGCAGCATATCTGCAAAGCTGCGCATATCTATCGTAGAGATCGCTTCAGTTGATGACTTCCATGGGAGTACGCCAGTGCCTCGGATTTGGTTGATGAATTGATTTTAGGGCTCCGATTCCAGATCGTGGATGCGTGTGCGCGTTGAGCTTCCGATTTGGCTTTATGAATCAGGCTCGATGTTCCAGAACACTTATGGTTTGTTCATATGCTATGCAACTTTGCAAACCTAAGGCTTTCTCCTTCAAACCTAAGCCAAACTTATTCAGTGTTTTTCTAATTGTAGTGTCATGAACATTCACATACAACAAGCTAACTGAGGCATGCACAGTCTGGGGTTATGTCCATTTCTGGCAGGATTACCTATTGTCTGAGTTTTTTTTCTGCTTGGAAATTTTTTTATTTTTTTAGGGTTAGGGGTAACTGTTAAAAACTGTAATAGAAATGCTCACATTTGCTGATGATGAATAAAATGCATTTTATTAATATCTCCTGGCTTTTACTTACCCTCTTAATTCCTGTGGAAGTGGTAAGGGTGTACTTAATCTTTCACACACTGCTTCTGCATTTTCACTTTGTAATATGTCATGTGGTTTTGTTCACCTTGCAATGTTTTTATCCATTATTAGGAACTGCTAGTAACAGCCTTAGGGTGACAACTTGCTGTATTGCTGCCCTAAGACTGGGCTACAGAACACACCTTTTGCACCCTTTGTAGTTTACAGAATTTAGCTTTAAAAGAAAGCAATCTTGTTGGCAGTGTGCAAAAAGGGACAAGCATTTGTGATAAGATCAGTATTTTTTTTTTTTTTCTTTTGAGTTTGCTGAAATTTTAGGGAAAATTGTAATGAAATTCCTGCCACCAGAACACGGTCATCCTAATTGTGATTTTTCACTTGTTCTGATGACTTGCTCTATATATCTATTCCATGGCTAGGGGGGGAAGTCCTGTCTCCAAATTTTGCCACCCTAAGCTATGAAAGGAACCCCCCACATACCCGCAATTGTTCGCTAACAAGCTTGCAACAGGACAAAGAAGGAAATTGTGTGGTCAGGAGTAGCCAGGAATGAAAAATTTGGGTACGTATGACAATACTTTGCTGCTTTAGTGTTCATGTTAGTAGAAACCTTTGCAAATAAAGCCAATGAGGCTGACACTTCCCTAAAAGAATTGGTCCTGACTTCCTGTGATGGTACCAAGCCTCTTATGTTGTAAGCATACTATATGGTGTTTAGAATCCAGGAGGCAATACCTGGTAAATATACAGCTGTGCTCTTTACAGAACTGTTGGGGTAGATGGGAAGATTATCAGCACCTCTAAAAACCCTTTGTTCTCTAGGTAAGTGGAAAAAACATTGGTATCACCCATCAGGAGTGGATATTGCCTTCAGCAGCTAGGAGAAGTGCCGTTGATGTGCATTTGGGGCATAATAAGAGATCAATGTTACCAAGTGTATCTTGCAATAGAAGATAACGCTCAGTAGGGTCTGCGATCTTTAAGTTACAAATGAAGGGGTGCTTTTATGGAATGCAATCAGAACACCATGCTTTTTCTCTCTGATGGAGGCCTGGTCAAATTGAGCATCATTTGTGTATTTGAGGTTGGAGATCGAGGAGAATCCCATCTCTTGTAGACACACAATACTCCCATCCAGGGTGGTGTTGTACATTATGGGATACGAAAACTAGGTCTGAGTTAGCCATTCATCAAATAAAAAGAACATTTTGCTGCTTAAGTAATTAGTCATGAATATCCTTTGAACAGGACATGGTACTGACAAGGGATAAGAGGAAAGGAAGGAGGGGTTGGGGTACAGGGGTAGGAGGGTGGAGTTTTTAGGTCCAGAGGCACATGGGAGGCCCATGGATCCTAACAATGACTTGACAGGAGCTGTTTTCTAAGTCCTCAAATTTCTCTGGTGCTGCTGTAAGATCAAAGTTAAGGACCTCAATGTCATGATTGTGGAAATCCACCACAATGATCACATCTAGAGGCAGTGCCAAATGAAATGCAGCCGCCATCTTGGATCATACAGAGCGGCTGCTGCAGTGTAACCTGCCACAGGGGAGGATTGGCATCCTTCTGCTTCCTCTCTAGTATCATTGCTACTCCTTGGGGCTACAATTAGAAAGAATATCCCTGCTGCCACAACTGCAATATTCAACAGGGCAGCCTGGAGTTCTTATTGCATCCTGCACTTTTTTTGTTTTTTGCACTTTTTTTGTTTCATCCTGCACTTGTTTTTTGCATCGGCTGATTTTTTTTACCTCTCCATTTTTTTTAAGCCAGAGCTCATTAGCCTAAGTTCACAATATCATCATAGCACTGGGCTACACTCTTTTAATTTACCATCCCTTTTGTCACATACTAGGAGTACTATCTTACTATATCAAGAGCCATGGATAGTTACGTGGGTAAGACAACAACTAACAAAAGGGGAAACATACACAGAAAGAGGACCTGTTCTCTCCTTTTGCATCCCCAGCTTCACCAGACCTGCTTCCTCTATACAAATTAGAGCTGTAGCCATGTGGCCCAAGGAACCACCAAGATAGAGGATATCATAAGGACCAGGAAGACCCTACATTCTCTTACCTAACTGTACATTTCTGAGTCTTGAAAATAATATCATTGCTTGATCCTTCATTTAGGACACCTTGCACTAAGGAAGGAACATTTTGGCTAAATGGGTGTTGGAGGTGATTCTCAGGTACTCCATCATCTGAGTAGGGTACTCCGTTCACCAAGCCGCCAAACTGGTGAAAAGTCCCTAAGACTAAAATCAAACTGGCTCCTGGATTTTGCCAACACTAAGACTCTGTCCATATAATGCAACTGGGTCAGTTCTTGCAGATGCAGAAAGTCCATGACCATAACAATAACTTTGTTAAATGTTCTGGGAGTGGTGGCTAGGCTGAATGGCATACAAGTGAACTGGAGATGAACACTGGAGACTGCAAAGCGAAGATATGTTTGACAACTGGCTAATCTCAGGATATGCAGGTAGGCATTTGCCAAATCTATAGATATTATCCAGTCTAAAGAGTGTATTACTGAAAGAATAATTTTGCAGACACCATGCTAAAATATCTGATGTGAAAAAACGCATTTAGATCTTTGAGGTCCAGTACTGGAAGGAAAGCCTCCAATCCCTTTTCACCAGGAAATGTCTGGAGTAAAAACGGTTGCCTTCTTTCCTTGGATGGACTGGAACTTCTTGAGCGTGTAATAAATTGTAAATGTCAGGGCAGCACAGTGGCTCAATGGTTAGCACTCTGGCCCTTGCAGTGCTAGTTCGCTGATTTGAAACTCAGCCAGGACTTTATCTGCATGGAGTTTGTATATTCTCCCTGTGTCTGTGTAGGGTACTCTGGTTTCCTCCCATATCCCCAAAAAAACAAACATACAGTTAGGTTAATAGGCTTTCCCTCAAAAAATGTCCTTAGATTACATTATTGTCATATGACCTTGGTAGGCACAGATTGTGAGCCCCTTTGAGGGACAGCTAGTGATATGATGATATGACAAAGGAATTTATAAAGCATTGCATAATATGTTGGATCTATATAAATACTGGCTACAAATAAAAAAATACTTTAAGATCGAAGAAACTGTTGTTTCTCTACATCCAACAGCAAAAAGGTCTGAAAAAACCATGAATTTGCAGGGTTGGACACAAACTCAATCTGATAACCTTTGGAAAGACCCAAGACCAAACAGGGAAGAAACTCATCTGTGGGTTTGGAGATGAGATGGGGATCTTGATAATGAGCAGAGTCAAATTGATTGATATGACATGTAGATATAGTGAATGTCATACATTTGTAACATTGCACTGTGTAACAAAATAAAAATAACAATAACATATGTACATTGGTAAATGGGAAGCCACAAAAATACAACTGAAGAATGATGCTTTATCATATGGTCCCCTTTTACTAGTGGTTTTTACCCAACGTGTTTCGCAAATAGTGCTTCATCATGGGTGGGTAAGACTTCATGAAGCTATATATAACCCAAACATTAAATATTGTAGGAACATAAAGGTAAAACAAAATAGTGGTCAAATATCATGGATGTAAGTATATCTCAAATTGCAGTTGAGTATATTATCAAGTATCAGTTGTGACAGTCTAAGGTTGGATGGAAGAATATACCCCGGTATGGTTCCCAAAAGTTTTGTATCACAGTCCTAGGCAAAGGTCAAAATGAGTCCAAACATAGTTCTTTTAAAAAAGGTGGAGGATATACATTCAGATTCACCCATTTAATAAAACTATAGTATGACATATTGGTTATATTCACATATGTGTAAATAATTTGCCATATTTTGCCATAAATCACCTTCCAGGGGAAACCTGGTCAGCACTGTGTCCCACGATGCTGATCAGGTGGGCTGGGGGGAGAGAGAAAGTGAATAAAGGGGGAGGTGTATAAGAGAGAGGAGAAAAGTTGTAGTTACTATGTCACTGGACAATGCATGTATGTTCTCCACATTTTTAACATTGTAATAAAAGTTCAGATGATTGTTGTGACAGACTTAGGTCACGTATTAAATCATTGAGCTCTTCTTGGGGGAACTGCTGGTTTGATGAAACATATTCACTTCATATTCACTGCTAGCTCCTGGATTACACTCCCTGTATATCCTCCATGTCGGATACAAGAATATCAGGGACTGAACACTGCTATGGGAACATCAGCACCATGCGGCACAGGTCGTCTTGCTGATTCCATATCACCGTACTCCCACTTGTGTTTCTTGTAACGATTGAAACCTTTTACATTCACAGAACACAAATAACAATCATTATGATGATTTCTACGCTCTCCCCATACCATAGGTACAACAAATTTCACACTTTTCAGTTTTCTATTTTTCTAGTGACCTAGACACTCTACACAAGTTGCATACCATATGGGGAGCCCAATACTTATCTTGGGGCCCCAGTTTAATACCAAAATATGCAAGATATGCTTGTTTCACTAATTCTGTAATTTTTCTTGTTTTTGCTGAAAATATTCACCACAAATGTAGAAAAATACATTAGGGTCATTTAAACAACTTCTTCTTGAAGAACTCATATTTCTGTAAAAAAAAGAATATGTATAAATAAAAGAAGGCAAATTAAAGTTTCATGAAAATATTCCTACATTTAATATATAAAATGCAAAACATCGGTATAAATAAAGATTGATAATATTATGCTGTGTTAACATTTGTTGTTGGTAAAATCGTCTTTTCCCATTTCCTGTATCACAAGAACTAGAGCAAATGCAATAAAACTGATGTCATTTCTGGATTCAGCAGACCTGAAATACACTAAGTATATTCAAAAATATTTTGCAAGTGAAAAAAAAAAATTGTTGAGCTGTGTAATTAGTGTATAACTTGATTAGCTCAATTTAAAGGTTACTGGTAGTTACAAAAACTTTTTAACATATTCTGCAGACAGAGCCTTAACTGATAAACCAGCTGTAATTTAAAGCCCTCATCTTACTTTGCACTATGATATCTCATCATTGCCCATTTATTATGAGTTAAAGCTAATGGAAAAAAAATCACAATCAGGAAATTATACACTGACAAAACACACATCTTAAACAAATTACTTTATTGGAGAAATGAATTCACATTTTAAGATTTCTGAGGATATTTGGAAGACCACAATCAGTGTTCCACTAGGGTGTGAGGGTTCTATTTTTTTATGTTCACTTTCTGTAAATATCACTTCTGACTTTTCATGCTCATCTACAAACTGCCCAAACTAAGAGCAGATATTAAAGATCATCAGTTCTGTTGGGTTAGAATGTTACTAATTTAAAAATATTTTACTTAAATAAAGTTTTTTTTTACCACCACAAAGTCAGTGGCAGCTAGATTAAAGAAACATAAAAACTCATTTGAGTATTGTCATGCCCCGCCACGAGGGATGCTACATTCTAGTATGACAGGTGCTCTTTAAAGTCTGATCACGCTTCCCTGCTGCTGCAATATTAAACACACATACCAATCTCCATTTTTACCACCAGACATGACATGTTGGTCCTGTACTCTAATACATTATGACAGACCAAAAAGTTCTCTTTACAAAAAAGGTAGTAACTGCACAAATTCTCTTGTTTGGTGGTGCTAGTTCCAAGAGCCTTGGTTTCCTAGAAGGTCATGGTGCCTGTGAAGGTGGGAGCAACACACAACATAAAGTGCAATCCTCAAACTTAAGGCAAGCTCATGTAAACTACAAAACAATAAACTTTAGTCTCTGACAAAAAGGATGAGAATCAGGCTATGGCTCCAGAGGCTGCTGTGTTACTGCAGTTGGTTATCTAATTATTGATCCCCAGGGAAGCAATTGGAGAGTGTGGATAATTCTGCCATCAGTGGGAATTAAATATGCTACAATATAACCATTGCACCGAGTTCTGTAAAGGAGAAAAGACCATCTTCATTTACATCATATTCCTTTAGCAGATGGAGCTCTGGCAGACGAACACCAAATTCATTCTTTAATTCCTGAAATGTCAGTTTTCCGCCAATGCCCTGAGAAGACTTCCTGAACACTTCCTCTAGCTCTGAAAGAACAAAGCAGTAAAATATATATACTGATGTGGAAGAAGTAACCAAAACTACTACAGAGAGGCTTTAGGTCTTTTTGCTTACCATTCATCCTAATTGTTCCATTTGGCGGTAATGATGTCTGCTGTCTTTGCCTCTTTAGGGACCTTGGATACTTTTTTGGAAGAGAGCCTTGTGCTATTACTGTAGCTTCGCTGTCTACCATGTTAAAAAAAAAAAACGTTTTTAAAACCATTTCAATGGTAAAGCGATTGTATTAGCCAAGCCTGAGACGTTGTAAAGGTTTCAAATATTACTTAATGTTTTACAAATGTAAAAAAATACCTAGATGTGGCTACTCCTGACTTTCTGGGTATTCTGGGTAACTGAATCAAATGGTTAGTTAATTTTAATATGAACAGCCATCTCAGATTTAGAAAATGTTAGGGCTAATAAAAAAACCTGAACAGCTCTGGAATTGGACACTAAAAAAAGGATTATGTCACTGGACACTACAAAACGTTAGGGCCACCACTGGGCACAACAGAACAGCTCCAGGATTGGACACTAGGGATAAATTCCATGATGGACAAAACGGAAGGACTTTTCCACTGGCCACTACAGGATTGTCCTGCTATTGGACATGATTAAATGCCAACGACAATTTCTGCCACTAGACATGACAGAATGCCTACACTGATAAGACACTAGGGGTTGGATCTGCTATAGGACACAGCTCTTACTCCAATAATTACCAGTTTTTGTAGTGCTGGTTATTTTATCGTCATCTGGTGTCTTTGTCAATGCGTGAATGAGCTGCAGCTGCTCACGAATCTCAGAAACAGGCATATCTTCCTTTTTAGGATTCTACATAATTAGAGAAAATAATATTGCTGTGGTAAATGCTAGTACTGTATAGCTCACATTCATGTCCCACATCAAAATCAGATAAGTCTATTTAGTAATAAAATCAATGGGTTGGTCTGGATGCTCTTGATTTGGGGTCATCACATAAAAGACAAGGAGCTCAAAAGTAATAACCAGCCAAGCTGTACATCAGTGTACACGGTGAGCTCTGTCCAGGGACACCACTGGATAATGTCACATATCAATAGGTATATAATATATATTCTCATACAGCTGAGCTTGGTTCATTATTATATCCTGCTAATTAGCAGTCATAGACCTGATACATAACTCCTATGTACCACCACAGTTTTGAGGTGGACATTCACTGTTGCTGGTATTGTATGGAAAAGATGGCACCTCAAACCTAAAACATAACCTAAAAAATAAATCTTTTGCACTCTAGCAAAACCTAATGCAGGTACCTGGATACTGAACTGAATATTATCCTACAATTGCTGCTATTCAGGAGGTACAGTGCTCCAACACAATGCATGTTCTAGGAAAGAAAATATCATCTTCCGATAACCTTGGTGAATTAAATTATGCTGCTGATCTCCTTGACCCTCACTCCCATCTCCCCAATTGTATCCATTCCCCCCAGGCTTCAGCACTTGTTTCGCCTCCTTCAATCTTCCCGGCTGGCCTCTTCTTCACCCCTCCAAAATTTACTGCCTCTTTGATTCTCATTTCCTCCTACTTTCTTCACTCCTCCCTATATCACCTCTTCTTCCACTTTACCCACTTTAAGCGACCCACTTCATGCCAACAGATTCAGCCACTAATACTGTGGCAAACTGTTGTTCTATTAAACTACATGTAAACATAAAGTTGTATTGTTTCTCTGTACAGTAATTTGTACCTGTTCAACAGTGACTGGTGTTCACCAATTAGAAACAGGGGCAGAATTTTTTCCCCCTATAACAGTTTAATGCTGGATCATCAGGGATAATTTTTATTAAAAGCAGCCAGTCTAAAAGTATGGAAATCACATTTGAAATTCGATTAATTAGTCTATCTCTGTTTAGGCTAGATTCAAGGAAAAAAAAGTGCTGAACCCAAATAGTGAGGTAATCCAACATAGCTTTATAACTAACAAAAAAAAAATATTGTTCAGCTTTCTGCCAATATACTGCTACGGAGTTACACTATTAGGACTGTATCAACTACAGAAACCATGAGGATACACCTCTGAGACACCAAATCCCATTAACCCCCCTCAGGGTCGCCAAAAACAAAAAAAACCCACTTACCTTGTTCCTTTGGCATCCCCTGGCGTCCTGCTGGACCCTGCAGGTCCTCGGGACACGTCTTCTTCCTTCGATCTTCAGCCATCAACCTCAGAGACGTTCACTGGGGTTTCCCGGTGACGTTGGTGCGGACAGGAGGCGCGGCGGGAAATTCAAATTATTTTGTATTGGATTCAATACAAAACAACTGTATTGAATCCAATTCAAATAAATTTTTATATAATATAATATATATTATAATATATAAATAATTATAATATACATGCTACAGTACAGTTATATTACAGGTTTTAGTATTTTTATGCACCCTTGTTTTAACAGACCTTTTTTTAAAGTTTAATATTAAATTTATTAAATATTGGAAATATTTAGGTGAGTTATGCCTAAGAATTATAGGCCTACAATGTTAAATAAATTTCCATGTAAAAAAAGTTAACGCTTTTTGCATGAAAATATGGAATTAGAACGCCAGGGGTGGGGGGAGGGGTTAACCACACATACATAGAACTCAAGAGAAGGCCAGTAATGACCTTATTGAATTAATTAGCTGGTTACCACACACATCTGCTGAAATTTCATCTGTAAACACAAATACCCATAAATTCACCTATAGACCCTCCTCAAGAGACAGCCAAGAGGTGGTCTATATGATAAGTAAAATCATATATATGATGGTACACATATACACACACAGAGATTACGTACTGATCCGGAGACAATTCCTTTCTTCTCATTCTGATTCAGAAATAATAGGTTAGACTCTAGAATGGAGACTCTTTGGCTTATGTTGGAGACTGTGACATCAATGTTATGAAAGCGCAGGTCATTCATTTGCTGATGATATACAATGGTGGAATTCAATTCTTCCAGGAAGCTCTCAACCTGCATAATAGACAATTGTTAACACATTCAACTCAAGTCTGACGCAACAATATGTGGAATCAATATAATACGAGTTTGAGCAAAATATATGCTATTTATAACATACAGCTACCATAATCAAACCTGCACCAAAGGCTAAAACTGATTGGTTGCTGTGAGTAATAACTAACTGTTCATCAATGACAGACTAAAGCACCAAAAATTCCTTCTGTTAGCTATAAATAAAAACACCTATAAAAGCCTACAGAGAGCCATGATCCTCTTTGAATAATCCCACACCTTCCATCATAAGACCTTTGTGTGCACATCATCCATCCATAACTTCTCAGCAGGAAATCATACCTGTACAACGCTGTGTGTTCCAGGAGATTGTGATGGGGACAGCACTGAAGTGACTCCAGCCTGCAAGACAGAACAGTTGCTTTAATCGTCTATTTAGTGCCAACACTTTTCATTTGTGTCTATAAAATATATGCTCTAGGTAAGGGGTGTCAAACTCAAACACACAAAGGGCCGAAATCAAAAACTTAGACCAAGTCAGGGGCCAAACCTGAAATCCACTGAAAAAATTGAAGTTTCTTGTTCTCACCAGATATAAAACCTTCCCACACGGAAACAATGAGGTCCCACTCAACACTCAATCCGGAACAGAACAGAATAAGAGGCCTACAAATTTTTTTTTTTAATTTTAAACTCAAAAAATTTGTTTCAAATCAAAATGACCTACTAATAATAAAAATGCTAAACAATATATATATACACACACTGAGAATGACACAGAAGAGACTGTATCGCCTGTGATGTGTGAGAGGGGGCGGGCAGGGGCAGAGATTTCTCACTTGTCACATAGACACGAGTGATGCCGAGACTTCCCAGCATTACTAGCGTCTATGGAACAGAACAACGGGGCCATGCAGTCATGCCGGGAATTATAGTAGCGGTATCACTTGATGCAATAGGTAGTAGCAGGCGGGCCAGATGCAATTCACCTTCGAAATTCCTTGGGGGGGCCAAAAAAAAGGCCCAGGCCATAGTTTGACACCCCTGCTCTAGGTGAATAATATTTAACCCTTACTCTGGACCTCAGTAACTGCCCAATATTGAAGTACTTGTGTCATGATTTACAATAAAGAGGAATCATCCTTGCTACTTGATGTTTGGATCCATTAGCTAGGATCTAAATTGGTAGGAATATCTGTCCTCGCTTCTGTGCTGTCCCATATTAGCTACAAAAATTCCCTAAAGAAATGTATAACTGGCAGGGATTATAGGATCACAGGCCCGTGATCTGCATATTTTAACCTTAAGGTATAAGTAATAAACTAAATTTATATAATAATATTTAAAAGTATTTATATACAGCTAAATCTATTGAAAAAATGATGGATACAGTGGAAAGGTGAAAACCCATTAGGTTTTAATGCCATCAGAAGTTCCCTTAGAAAGATTCTTTCACTTTCTGTCAGACAAAAACTAGTTTTCTCACAGGAACAGAAGTGAATGAAGCTCTCTACCAAGAACAGACAGAAGTAGCAATGCTATTCATTGGTAAGGCTACACTAAAACTGCAGTCAGTTCTTTTCCAGGTTGCATAATTTCGGGGATTTGAGTACAGCTATACTGTGTATTCTGTAATTTGCAAAGCTGTTCCTAATGTACCATCTGTCAGGGGTTACATACCCTCCAAAAATCTGATTATGTACATTTGCAACCAAAATATTCCAGCAAATTGAGGGCCTTTCCAGAAACCCTGGACAAACATTTTTTTCTTCAGTTTGATGTGTAGGGAACAATAGGCACCCTTTATCCCATAAGGGAGTACAATATGTATGCACAAATATTTATAATAAACCATGGAAAACACTTGTGCACCAGATGTGGGAAGCTCGGTGCATATTGTAGGGTTTATTTAATTTATTGCTTTATTATAAACATGAACTTACTACATCTTTCTGTAACATCTCCACCAGCTTTTTCTGCTCCTCAGATGCATTTTGCAGAGCCTCCACATCATGGTGTACGCTGGTCAGAGTACTCCCTAGTGTGGCTACACTCTGCAAGATCAGAATGACGTATTACAGACTGTGGTAAAAAATTACACAGTAGATTGGAGTGGAATGGTATGCACAACAGACAAAGAGAAGGCTGAAGCAGAGTGACATATTGGGGTCCAAGGGATGCATAACAGAGAGTAGAATTTAGGGGGAAGCATTAGGACAAATTAGTGGGGGTAGAGGAGAATGTATATTAGATGCAGAGTAGGATGTACTGGGAAGTAAGGTGAAAGGTTGGAGCTATATAAAAGATGGAGTTTTGGTAAGCAGAGTGACAAGAAGTCATCTAAAAATTCTAAAGTTATTTAAATCTAACTTTAGATGTAAAACACACAAATTGCTTGACAGTTGGTATGAGGTGTTTGTGTTGATATGCTGTGTTTGGTTTTCCCCAAAACATCTTGAATGGTCTTATAACCATTCTCAGATTGATAAGAAGCTACAATTACTTCAGTAGGATCATTGCTGACCATTACATTCCTTCTTGGCATTGTGTTAACACACACCTGAATGCTCCAGGTCAGCAAACTGTCAAAACTTCTACTTTTATAGAGCTGGTCACACATGCTGATGAGCTGCACCTGGTTGCTAGATACCCTTTAAGTCCTATGAAAGTGGCACTACCCCTAGGTTTACATAATTTTACATTACACTGCATCTATATTTTGACTTCGTCTTTGTTAAATATATAATGACAGTGTAATATGCCATGTGTTGTTCTTCACTAACATAGGATTATCTATTAAGACCAGATACACAAAACCTAAGAATTGAAAGAAAATGGACATGTGTAGATGGAAGTAGATGAACAGACTGGGGTGAAGTTGATGCATAACAGACAGAGATTAGGATGTAGGTGGAATTAGACTGACAGACATGGGGGAGGAAATTCATAATAGACTGAAGTGTGTAAATTTGGGACAGTTAAAAGAAGAGGCTAGGAAAAATATGAGAGCGGGTGATCAGAGAATATGTAGATTTGACAGGTCACTTGTTTACCTTCTGAAGATCCTCCATCTTCTTCGGCAAATTAATTAAATCAGAGGCAGACTTGAGATTGGCTTTAAGCTGGCTGACTGCATTGCTGAGCTGGGAGATCTGAGAGAGAAACAGAAACGTGAAATAATCGCCACAACATCAATCATAGTTTCTGTAAGCATATGCCAGGTTGATGATGGTTGGAGTGACCAATCACTGCTCTTTTCCTTGAGATTTAGGCTCTCTGCTCCTCCTCCTCAATAGCACAAGGGAAATACTGTATATAATGATTGCTCAGAGGGGATCTGGAAAATTTTGATCCCTCTGGGTCAGACTCTAATTTGGAGCGCCTACAAGCAGGAGACACTGGTACGTATTTAGGAACGGACTATGATTGCTCACCCAGATGGATGAATCTCACCTGCTTGTTCATATCAGTGATGTTGGCCCAGAGTTTATGGAGGCCCATCTCGCCACTCACAACATCATCCAGCCGTTTCTGCTTCCCCATAAGATCCTCTTTTATTTTTGGGATCTCCAAGACTGAATTCCGCTGACTGGACTCCACTAAAAGAGAAGGTTAGGGGAGGTATGTGAGTAGGATTTGCCATGGCACAGATTATCTTAAAAAATACAAGAATAGGGTAGCATCACTAACAAGTGCGTCTTTTTTCTCTGGCACTGCAGGTATTAGAAGCAGAACATATTTAGCATCCTACACACCCATCTATAGAATGACTACATTTTAGTTTAGCCTAACTACTCCAACCCTGCAGAGTTCTCCTGCGCCCCAGCATAATTCCCTTACAGAACTGCAGACACACAATCAGCCTCATTAGTAATGTACGGCTGCTTTACCAAAAAGCTTTTGGACTGACTGCTGCCATCCCTATTCTTAGGTCTCCGATTGCATGCCACGCTCCTCGGCTGGAAGTTTTAGGAACACTAGGTGGGTGAGACAGCAAATTAAACAAAAAGTAAACTTTATAGAAAAATATATTAAAGGTGGACCTGCATCACTGCACATCTACTCTGTAGAATACCCATAAAATGGTGAATGATCCATCTTCTACATTCACAACTCAACCATTGCTATGAAGGACTGTCTGATCTCAATGTGAGTCACTAATGTACATTCACTTCCCACATCTAGGGTTTAAAGCCTGTGTGCCTGAAATAATAACTTTACTGCAGGGGTGCCCAATACGTGGATAGCAAGCTACCAGTAGATCGCAAAGGCAACGTGGGTAGATCGCAGAGCTCTGCTTTCAAAATAAACTTCCACCATGACTGATGGTTATTTGGAAGTCTGTTTAAGGCTGGCTACCAGCAACTACTGCCCGGACTTTGGCTGATTCCATTCAGTTTAAGAAGTCATCAGAGTAACATAATGGCCAAAAATGTACAGAATTGTATTGTGCCAGACCTGTTCATGCTTTTATGCAAGGTAAACAATATATATGGTAAATATAAAGTGTACTAGGTATATATATATATATTTATATAAATACATTTATGTTTAGCATTTTTATTGATGGTGGATCATTTTGTCATTTTAAAAGTAGCTTGCAAGCCAAAAAAGTGTTTTACTGCCTCTCACATTATTTCCTGGCATCACACACCTGTCAGCAATAAAATGACAAACAACAGCAGAGGTCAAACTGTATGAAATCATCTGTACACCAGAAATCTTCATCACAGCGGCAGAGATTAGACTGAGCAAAGGTCACAATTCTACCTCCAATAGCAGAGACATTCTAAGGAACAGTATGTATGTGCCATGCTTCCCAAAACCTAAACCCATAGATTCAGAAAGCAGGCACACCCACCCAATAGACCCGGGACATCGACATAGAAGCACATTCAGCAACTATAGTGCCAGGACCCTGCACACTTGCCAATTGCTAGACTAAGGATACTAACGAATGCATTCCCCAGGCACCACCTAGGAATTAGGCACTAGACCCAAGAACATGCAGCTGGCACTTGATCAGAACCCTGGCACATGCAGGGGGACCTGGACCCAGGGCCCGGATACAGTGCTATGCCCAGGGCCCTGAAACACTCACTGGCTAAGGAAGTCCAGGTCCTCGTCCAAGGCAATTTGTTTCCAGATGATACCATGACATAGGTGGCCAGGATGAAAGCACGGACTACTTGGCAGACTTTGCAGGACTCCACAATTCTGGTGCCTCAGCCAAGAAAACAAAGCTCCAAGCCTTTGTCTGGGACTGCGTGTCATTATTCCATGAACGGAGGCTATTATATTGCAATGTCTTTTCTTGCACTGCATCACAGTACAGGTCTGATTGTACCTCAATCCATCCATTTAAACAGCACAAAAAAAATCAGTGTTAGGCAGCAGTGGAAGGCACAACCTCCAGGCGGCACTTCCAGGTAACGGTGCCAGCACCATAACGCAATCTGTATTGAAGACATATGATTATGGGGGGGATATTAGATTGTGAGCTCTGCGGAGGGACAGCTAGTCACATGACTATGGACTTTGTACAGCGCGGCGTAATATGATGGCCCTATATAAATACTATATATGACTCACTGGCTCTCATTTGCTCTCTGAGGAGGTCCAGGTTTTCTTTTAGAGCAATCTGCATCCACACAAGACCAATACTCGCCATGACACAGGCCGCCAGAATGATGAAAGCGCACACCGGTGAGCAGACCTTGCAGCACTGCGTTATTCCAACTCTGTAAGAGAAATAAACCAATCACAGGTTGGATGGACATCATCTCTATTGTGGGGGATGGATTGATGGGGCAATCACAGCATCATCTCTGTATTGTGGGGGATGGATTGATGGGGCAATAATCACAGCATCATCTCTGTTTTGTGGGGGATTGATTGATGGGGCAATTATTCACAGCATCATCCCTGTATTGTGAGGGATGGATTGATGGGGCAATTATTCACAGCATCATCTCTGTATTGTGGGGGATGGATTGATGGGGCAATTAATCACAGCATCCAATTTTTTCGGGCATGGTAGGAGACATTCTGTTATTGGTGGTGTATTGGGGCAATCATGGGTTAGGGGCAATAGGTTGATGGTCAGCCATTAGTAAACAGGAAGCTATGGGGGAGGGGCAGGTGACTCACCTCCCGCAGCGGCCATGTCTGTCAGTGACAGTGCCATAGTCCTCGGTGTCAGTGTCTGTATCGGTGTCGCGCAGCAGAGGGTGGTGTCCCCCTCCCCCCTTCTTCTTCCCGTCTCCGGCCAGACCAATTAGAGCGTTAAGCTCCTTCCTCTTCTTCATTTTCTTGTGAGGAGTTGAAGGAGCCGGGGGACCGGCGGACAGAGCACCGGAGCCCATCGCCTTCCGCCAGCCGGATCCCCGGCTGTCACTCATCTGTGCCAGTCCCCAGTCATCACGCTGCCCTATTGGCTGTTTGCCCTCTACTTTTTCTCACTCCGTTTGACTATTGGAACCTAGCCTGTCACTCAGATTGTCGTGTCCCCAACTTCCGTTTACTGAACCCGCCCTTTCCTGTCTTTTTCACCTTAGCCATCCGTGCCATTGGTGGTGCAACCATTAAATTGTATTCCTGTTAGTGAATGTCCACCTAGCTCCTTCTAATGAGGAGGCGAGGGACCAACTGATTAGCAAAAAGTAATGTCTCACTATCATTCCTTTATTATTATTATTATTATTATTATAATACATTTAAATTGCGCTGACATATACCACAGCGTTGTACACTCAGCTAGACCCATCAGGCTCTGTAAGGAGGAGCTGACACTCTAGTGTCCCCCATAGTCACACACTATTATTATACATTTATATAGCTCTGACATATACCGCAGTGCTGTACAGAGGACACTGAGCCAGTCCTATCAGTCTCTGTACGGAGGAGCTGACACTCTAATGTCCCCCCACAGTCACACACTATTATATATTTATATAGCGCTGACAAATATATATAAGTATACAGCGCTGTATACTGAGCCAGTCCTATCAGTCTCTGGCCTCAGGACTCTGAGTCTGGGCTTTTATCATTAAAAGGATTTTATTTTAATCAAGCAAAAGCAAATATAATGAAGCATAGAAATGAAAGAACCTCCATCAATCGACTGATTTTCAATCAATATTTAAAAGTATGGCTACCTGATGGCAGATAATATTTTTTACAAAATGCAGTCACTGATAATCCAACATTACAGGGTCCCAGACACAAAAGACATTAACATCAATACCTAAAGCGTGGGATATATATAGGGAGATATTAGGACATGGCGAAAGATGTGGTGGGGTATAAATTGTTATAGGTATTACAATGGGACAGGATTAGTATTGGACAAAATAGGGAAAGTAAAAACAGAATTGAATGCCATGGGGGGTCGGAGTGTGGAGGGCAGCCAGTTTATACAATGGCAGGAGGTAATGGGGTTGCAAGAATCACTGGGGGTCATAGGAGATAACGGGGTCACAGGAATCACTGGGGTCACAGGAGGTATTGGGGTTGCAAGAATCACTGGGGGTCATAGGAGGTAATGGGGTCACAGGAGGTAATGGGTCCCAAGAATCACTAGGGCTCACAGGAAGTAATGGGTACACAGGAATCACTGGGTCTGTGATATTAGCAGGTGAGTACCACTTGCAGCAAGCACACAAAATTTATAATCACTTTATTTGTGCCAAAATAATACCAATTTCTTTGGCTAATTCAAACAAAACTTAAACTTGCCTCATGGAATCAGGAAGGAATTTTTTTTTGCCTTCCTCTGGACCAACTATGTTTTATAGGGTTTTATTTCTAGGATATGATTGTTTCCCTGGTGGTTGAACTTGATAGACTTAACCTACTATGTAATTAAATAAAGGTAGCTTACATTAGCTTGTATCCCATAGTCCAGAGGTAGGCAAACTACGGCCTAGCCAGTATTCCAGTCTAGCCTAACACCCCCCGCCCCCCCCAGCTATTTATTGTTGGATCCGGCCTAATTGAATTCTCGTGTTATTGCGAGTTCCCGAGATATCATTGAGTTCATGCACAATAACTCCAATTACTATGCCTAAAAAGCAAAAGCAATGCGCAGCTACCAGTTTCCAGAAGGTTGACCTCGAACGTTGGGTCTTCAACCCCGAATGGACTGACAAATTATTCTTTGTCCAACGCGGCAACAAAGCCCTGTGTTTAGTGTGCAATGACACCAACAGCACTTTCAAGCAGTCGAATCTCAAGGGGCATTTCGATGCCAAGCATGCGCACAGGTACAGAGACTACACTGCGGATGAGCGGAAGACTGGCTGCTCGCTTGCAGTCATGGTTGGAAAAATCCTTTCCTTGGACACCTTGTTTTTTCTGGCCTAGTGTGCCTTCTTGACCTCCTGAAATGGCCTAGTAGTCCAAAAAGTTTGCCGACCCCTGCCATAGTCCTTTACAATTCAGGAATAATTCAGTCCATACATAGACAAGCAGCCTTCAGGCCAAGGGAATACAGCTTCCTTCCAGGCATGTCTGCAGCCTATCTGCTGCAATTCCCTTTCAGACAAAGATATAACCTCACCTGAGAGCACACCTGTGCTACTTATAGTTAAACCTCTGGTATGCCTGGAGCCAATCTCCAGGGTGCACTCAGTATCTTCCTTTCCATTCCAGAGCCCTGAAACAAACAAACTGCAAACTTGAGTTGATTCCTACTAATTTTGGACTCCTTCCTAGAATACTCCCTGGTTTTTAAAGGGCCCATATCTCCTTTAAAGGGCCAAAATATCTCCTGTCCAAGATCCATGTCTGCGGTCCTGTGCAAGTCACAGAAGGCTGTGGAGTCATAGTAGACCCCGGGACTCCAAGGTTATTTCCATAAATGATGTGACCCCCAACTTATACACATAAATATGTTAACAATTCCAGGGGGTATATATATAATATGCAACTGTTAAATCCATCTTCAGGCAAAATGCCAAAAACTTTCCAACCCCCCTACAACCCATCTCAGCTGATCCTATACTTTCTGACCATAAATCCATCATCCAGTGCATCTTCCAGTTCCTGGCTGTCTTCTCTTGTTGATGTCATGCTCTGGTCTACTAAAACCCTCCTGTGACCAGCTGAAAAAGTGTCTACATCTGGCAGAAGATGACTTTTACATTGGAGGATTGACACAATGAGGAAAAAATGAGAGGAGGTTTCCATGTGTCACAAATCCAAACTGCTGTGCCAGGCTTTTCACCACATAAGCTTGAAAATTGGATGCGTGGTCACCAACCCCTGGGCCCAGGCAGTTGTATGTAAGTATGCTTATAAATGTTGTAGTTTGGCTACACATCTTCTACATATATTCATTCTTTACAGCTACTGATAGCACTATGGCAGTCATAGCTTTACTGGACACCAAAAGTCATGAAATATAGCCTCCTACAGTATTGGAATAGGCACTCATGCTTTTTTCATTTTAATTCAGCCTGAAGTGGTTTCTGGTAATATGAGCTTCTACGTCAAGTGAGGTTACGCATTTGAGTTTGCACAAGCGCATTGAATAGCTGTGATGGTTAACCAAGAATGATACATGCCTCTGATGGTAAATCTCCCAGAAATAGGATAAATAGGAAATCTTGTTCTGTTTTGCCATTATGTGAATGATGCTGTCTGTGAGAATGTAATCCATTAATCACACAGTATGCCAAAAGGTATGGAAGCCCCGGGACTTGCTGCTGGTCCTCTACTTTCCCTCCATTGTGGTACTCATAGGAGTTTGGTGTCATTCAGAGAGAGACATCTGTTACATACTTTTGCTCAACATATCAGGCGCTGTGTGAGAACAGATTAACAAAGATTTTCCATATTAACACTTTGTACACTGCTGTAAACTGTTACATATATCTAGCAAACTTTTTCATAAAAACAGGGATTCTTGGTCTTTTAGATTACAAACTGTATTACACTTATGGCCTTCTAATTCCGGCCAAAAATTTGGGTGTTGCCATTATTCTTGCAGGATAGTGAAAAGTCCCTGTAATTACCGTCTGTGGTCATTAGAGGGCATCAGCATCCAGATGTGGTTATATTGTGTTCTAGTACAGCTGAGCCCAGTAAATAGTGACAGCTGTAATGGAGTTTGTGTTCTCTGTGGATCTCTACCGACTATTACATCTTATGGTTGTGTTCTGTTTCTCAGCTTTACTGCTGAAGGTTTTTCAGACTTTTCAGAGGATATGGAAGCTTAGGAGAGCTCTGAAGTCATTTCCTGGACCACCGACCCACTGGCTATATGGACATTCACAGGAGGTAGTGGAGACTGTATTGTGTGTTTGGTGATGGGGAGGGGTGGTCTTGTCTTGTTTACAGGATGTACCTGGCCATATTGGGCTATATTTGGTCTATATACACTGCGCTCTGCATGGCAAAGTTCAGGATCCAGTATGAAGCTTCTAACACATTAGTTATTCATGATAATAACTAATAAGCAGAGGAAGTCCAAAGCACTTTTCGCTAACAATTAAGGGATGTTAACTTGAAGTGACAAAATGCTTTACAAAGGGATATCAACGAGGATAGCTGCTTCACCTTAACAATTTTTTTCCTGGAAGGACAGAAGATTAGTAACACCATGGTTAG
>NC_092865.1:0-20748 GCF_032062135.1 Pyxicephalus adspersus | reverse complement strand
AAAGTTTAGGAAAAAAGTCACTTATGTAACTTTTCTGTAACAATGCTTTTATTGACTATTTTTTAACTTTGATTTTTGTAAACAATTTTTTTAACTCAGAGTTTTTTTTGTTTTGTTTTGTTTTTCCTTAACTACAGTAATTATTATAGTTCTTATATATTGTATATGACACCGTTCCTCCATGATAGAAGTCTTCTGCAAAGGATGCTGGAATGGGCTCAGCTGTTCCCTTATGCCAATCCCATCGGGTTTGGGAATTTCGTAGTGTATCTGAATATCTCTCATCCGGAGTATGCCAGGGCCATACTTAGCAGAACAGCTAAATAAAGAAAAACTAGAACCTGCTAGAAATCTCAAACAAAAGCTGCCATTACCTGACTCTAAGACAGTGTCCTCATACTGTCCCAAATTGAAGATTACATAGGAAGCTTTTATTCCCTATTTAATGTACAGCGCTGTGTAGTATGTTGGTGCTATATGAATCCTGTTTAATAATAATACTACTCATAAAAAATTCTTCTTTCTGATGGATTCTCTTTAAAGATGGCTTTAGATATTGGCAGTGCAAACATGATCTCATTATTTAACAAAATGTGGTAAGCAAAACAGGTGACAAAAACAACTCCAAAAGGTAAATTATGGGGGGAGGCAGGGTTGTTGTGGTGTGAATAAGTGATATGCTCCAGAGGTGTAAGTTGGTGTAAGTAAGTAAGGTGTAAGTTGATATAAATGAAAATTCCTCAGGTACAGGAAGAAGAACAGGTGACACACTCCAGTGGGAAGTGAATGAAAATAGGTGACATTTAATAGGGTAGTAGGGGCCAAAGGTGACATATTGTAAAGGTGTAACAAGGAAAATAGATGACATATTCTGGCAGGGTTGTGGAGAATTGGTTACACGTTCCAGAGATGGGGAAATAGGTGGCACACTTTGGGTAGGGGGGAAAGGTAATGGAGAATAATTGACATATTCTAGAGGTGAGACGACACACTGCTGGGGGGAGAATAGGTGATATATGGAAGAGGTAGGACAGGGACAAACTCTGGGGGAGTAGGTAGGTGACCCAGTCCAGGTAGGGCCTGGCCGGGGGAAAAGGTGGCATGTTTTTTAGACATTGGGGAGAGGGAGCACTATGTGCCCCTGTATGTCTGAAAAGGCTCAGACTAACATTGAGTGTAAAAACATAGCAGCAATGCTGGCAGCCTAATTTCCCATGATGGCAGTATGTTAGCCAGTAAATGTATTATGTATATTCTGCAATGAAATCCATTTTGGGAGGAATAGAGCTGGTATCGAGTGTTATGACATAATCTTGTTGCATGTAATGTGAATTCATTGTTATCTATATTGCAGATCCCAAAGACAATATTGTCTATCGATTCTTCATTCCTTGGATTGGTAAATTGTCGCTATGATTCCAGCATTGGCTTAGTAGACTTGGTAGACCAGTATGCCTTCTCCTTGGCCCTATGAGTGGATTCTTGCCACATAGATTATTATTATTAATAATAAAAACTTTGTAGAGTCACAAGGTAAGAAGCAGCAGCATGGGTTGATCTGTGTCACACATTTGTAAAGGCGGACTGCACAAGAACTGCACAGGACCAGAATTACCATGATTGTGTCACCTCTGAGCTGCCATCTTAGTGCAGGAAATATATGGTGAATGTGGAAAATGATTGAACAAAGTTGGCTCCATCCTTCTGGAGAGAAAAGCAGATAAAGACATTGTCAGGTGGAGTAATGTGATCTCTGCAAGAGGTATTAAATACCTTGAAGTGTCATACTGACACCTTACTGATCATGTAGAGAATCAATACAAAACCATATATTTGATCCTATTTGGTCCCATCTTACTCTTTAGGTAACCTTCTACCTTCATGTAAGCTTTATTATCTATACCTTCATGGGAAGGTTATGCCCAAACAATCATCCTGGTGCTGTACCTCACCCCCCTCCCCATTTTTTCCTGGAGGAAATAATGTGACATAGTGTTACACATTCTATAGGTAATCAATTATTGTTTGATATATAGGGAGCTTTAAGCGTGGACCCAGACCAATAGGGCTTCACATAATATTCATTGGGCCTGATTTACTAAAGCTCCAAGACTGGAGGGAATAGACTATCATGGCAGAACGTGAGCGATTCAGCAAACCTGGAATGGATTTCCTAAAATACATTTGCCAATAATTGGTTTCCTGGACCAGATTTATTCCTGGTTTGTTGGATCACCCAAGTTCACCCATGCCAGTCTATCTTCTTCAGTCTTGGAGACCTAAAATAAATCCCGCCAATTGTGTCACTGTCAGAGGTTGCAGAAAAGCAAGAAGTGATTGCCAGAGACTACAAACATGCTAAAGGTGTTGCTGGAAAATATGGGACTGTTAGAAAATATTGCTATTACCCACCAATAAGTGTGGGAGAGGTCCAGTAAAACTAAAGAGGGCACCAATAGTGTAATTCACATCTTTGCCAGTTTGGGTGTCAACATTTTACCGGACAAGAAGTGAGAGAAAATCTGCACCAGGTACAAAAGCAGAAATAAAAATCTGCCTGGGGTCCTACCTTCCACACCTAAAAAATGTATTTCTGTCAGTGTCGCTGTTGAAAGTTCCCCGTACCTCCTGTCTAATTAAACTGTTGTCACCATGTAAGAAATTAGGGTGAAAACTTTCACTGTAATAGCTGAAAACCCTGTCAGAGGTTCTAATTCTGTCACTTTGTCTGGACCTAAAAGAAGCATTTTTGCCTGCCAAACACATCTTAATTTTTTTATGGTTTTGTTTTTCTTGTAGGTAGAGGTCTTCTAGTTTTGTCTGGACAGAAATGGTTCCAACATCGCAAGTTGTTGACTCCGGGCTTCCATTATGATGTCTTGAAGCCGAACATTAAGCTAATGTCTAACTCCACCAATGTTATGCTGGTAATGATGGTGGCAGTATGAGAACATTTCTGTAGGGTGCTGCCAGTTCCACATTTAGTAACATGCCAGGTTACACTGGCAATGGTTATTCCGAATAATATGCAGATCTGGGAAGCAGGACTGGCTTATACTGACAAATAAAAATTCTCCTGGTGGCAACAATAGTATGACCAAGGGTTGGGTTTAGGGAAGTATCCCGAGCTGCATGTAGGTTGTCATTTTGACTCCAAGACGTTATCAAAGATTGGAGAGGCAGAAGGTGGCTCAGGACAAAGTCATTGGGCACTAATCAGACTTCAGCTTGGGGTATATGAAGAGGCCAGGATCTTAGACCATACTATGTAGCAGAGGAGGGCAAACCCTTCCATTTTCACCACTGCGGAAACCCATGGCTGGTAACTGTAGACATTGCAATGACTGATGAGTGGTTAAAATGCTGAACATCTTGCTACTTTATCTTCCATCAGAACCGCTTCAAACAAGATGTGACTGAAGGGTCTTCAGTGGATATCTTCCCCTATGTCAGTGCTATGACGCTGGATACAATCATGAAATGTGCATTCAGCTGGGATAACAATTGCCAGACAGACAGGTGAAAACCCTAAAATTCAGTAAAATGCAAATGCTTTCCATAGTTAACCACTGACACTATACAGTTAATCCCTGGGTTAAGGACATCTGACATACAGACCTCCTGGAGGCTTAGAGGGGGGGTGGGGGCAGTTTGCATTACTTGCAGAGGAAATCTTTTGCTAAACACAGCTGAGACTGAGCTCTTCTGCAAGCTCTTGTAACTCTTTAATGACCAAGACAAACTCTGCAGTTCTTTCTGATTTTGCATATCAAAGCACAGCTTGCTCCAGAAGTTATTGAATGTCTAGACTCGATAATTTGTTTTTTTTTTTTGCTTTGTTTGTGATTAACTCGCAGTGAGGTTTTTTTTTAGTAACAGACACTACGCTGCCTAATAATATGTTAAGACAAACATCTGTCCTAATTGCATTTAATAAAATAATGTACCAGTTCCGACTAACATACAAATTCAATTTAAGAACAAACCTACAGTCCCTATCTTGTATGTAACCCGGGGACTACCTGTATATGATGTCCTTCTTATGGTGTCACCCTTTGAAGATCTGATGTGTGTCTGAACATCAGTGAGTTAATCACAAACAAAGCAAAAAAAGAATAGTTCATGGCAGGATGTCTGCAGGAAAACTTTACATAGAGGAAAGTGTGCAGGAGAATGGTACATAAAAAGGGTGTTTACAAGTTACATGAGTGGTGTCTGCAGAAGAACTGTACATAGAGGGATGTCTGCAGTAGAATGGTACATGAACAGACTGTACATACCTCTGCAGTAGAATGGTACATATAGGGATGTCTGCTGGAGTATCAAAGACTATACATGATAGAATATCTCTAGAACACCTGTACAAGACGTACATGGATGCATACTTGTTTTTTTCATGATTTTGTAAATGCATTAGTTTACATGAAATCCAGATTATTGATGAGTGAGTAGTATGACTGAATAGAGTTGGGGCTGTTGGTCAGTGTATGCCAGTCAACAATATCCACATACAGTAAGTGTACGGGACACTTATTATAATTTCTTTCTTGTAGAAATAATCCATACACACAGGCAGTCCTGGAACTCACCTACTTGGTAAACGAGCGTCTCTGCTACTTTCCATATCATAGCAACTTAATCTTTAATCTTAGTAAAGATGGACGAAGTTTTCACAAGGCTTGTGAGATTGCCCATAAATACACAGGTAACCTAGAGCCAATCAACCTTCATACTGATTTGTGTGTATTCTTAAATATATAAATGTATTGACCCATGTGATACTTAGCTGTATTGGAGGAAATATACCTACTGTCATCCCAAACATGTGACCAATTCTTACTGAATCCAATCATTCCCTCAATAAACATTTTGGATTTTAATCTATTGAGTGATATGCCCATCACAGTGCTGGATTTTCAATCCTATAAAACAATGTATTTCCTCACCATACATAGCAGAAGAGAGTTAGCAACCTTTGTCCTGGGCAGGGATAACACCAACACCAACTAGAATTTCTTATGGCAGGATCAAATTTCTGTGGTGTTAAAGAAAGTGTACAATGCAAAATGGTTACAGGTTACTTATGAACATAGATTAATGAAATGGGTAGACATGGTACATTCTGGGTGTTTCCAAAAAGAACATGGTTTATTGTAAAGGTGGAGCTAGGTAATTTATTATCTGAGATCAAATATAAATAAAAAGCATGCAGTCACAATAATTATTGTATTATTGTATTACGGCGACTGTCAGTCTAGCAAAAGGTCCATAATATTGATGGCGGTTGCTAAAGGCTTATGATGCGTGGACATATGGTGTACAAAACAGTTGCATCAGCAGGATATTATTGTAATAATGTGGGATTAAAATATCCATGCCCTAAATAAGGCAAATTTTAGGCCTGCAGCAATTTGGCAACCAGTTTCTGAGGCAACAACTATACATGCATAGGATATTGCTGGTTTATTGCTGCTGTCAGGAGCTTCACATGTACCAGAGCAGCAAAAGGCTGGCATTACTGCAATACTGCACTAAAGAGCCATGCCTATATAATAGCAATTAGCCAGAATGAGAGACCCTTTGCTATGTATGTTCAATTGCAGTCCTGCAAAGCTGATAACAGAGCAGGAGCAAATGTTTTGGGCATTAATATTAAGGTTAAAGATTTTTCTCTCACCTTCCACACTGAATGCACTCTCCTTATTTTACCAGTGATCGTGCCAGCACCCCCTCTTCTTTCACCACCCACCATGCTTGCACCCCCACCTCACCTGCACTCCTCTCTCTAAACACCCACCCACTGTGCATGTACTCACTTTCCTTCAATGCCCACCCTACTCTCACATTTACGCTTGTCTGCTCCCCAGCTCTCTTCGTTTTACTGTTTTACTGCCCCTCCCCAAACACCATTTTTGCACTCCATCCCTATCACTACTTTTGGCCCCCCCCTCCCCCCAAAAAAGCACCTGGGTATGATTTACCTCTATTATACTTTCAGGCCTCAGGGTACTGTCCCTTTTTTACACATTAACTCATTCCACAACATGTTTTCATTTACCCCATTACCTGTACCCCTGTACTCTTACCACTGCACTATATCACTTCATGCTACTTTTCATTGCTTTTACTTAATTCTTGTCAGAGAAACAGGGGGACTGAGTACCAGTGTATAAAGAGAAAGGGGTCTGGGGTGATGAGGACAAAGATAGCATGCATGTGTAGTGGTGAGAGCAGGGGTGACATACAGGTGTAGTAGCAGGTAAGGGGACATGCAATAATTAAGTAAAAGCCCTGCTTCCACTCCTTGGCCCATTCCTTGGCCCATATCTCTCTTTTCTAATCACACCTACATCACTCACTTGCATAACTCTCAGTGCAGAATTTCCCAAACACCATACAGGTATTAAACAAGCAAACACTAAAGCTCTGCATAAGTTTTGGTTGTATAATGTCTAGACAAGTTTTGGATATACAAAGCTTTGGGTTTTTGGATTAGGACCCAGTATCACCCTGTCAGTTGCAGGAATCTGGGAGAGCAACAAGAGAACATTAAAGGCTCCTTTGTCTTGGTTTCCACACTGAGAGGACAAAATTTGTTTGTTAACTTGTCTCTGCTAGTACTTAACTTGGGAGCTGCCGTCAGGTCCATGTTGGCTTAAAGAAATTCTGCAAAACAGCATTTAAATACAAGCTTTTCCATGGCCAGTATCCTATTTTTCAAGTGAAATTGAGAAAGATACACTGAAGTCACCTCAAGGCAGGACAGCACTGGACAAAGCAATATTGATAAGGGATTTTCTGGTCCTAATTGTATTGCAAACAGCAAACAAGGAGTTCTTTCCAAATCAGGTTAAAAACAAAATCTAGCTTACTTTAGCATAATAGAAAGTTCACAGTGTACACTTATGCTTCTGCTTACACTTAGCCTATCTTTGTAGGAGTGCTCCTAAAACAGTCTGTTAATGCACAGTAACCTGCAGCATATATAGTTTCTCAAACTCCAAGCACAGTGTGTGTGTGTGTGTGTGTGTGAAGATGCATCAAAGGTAGGGATTTTATTTGGAAGGTGGCCAGCAAATTAAATAAAAAGACTGCTGAATATGGTTTCTTTATGTTGAGTGATAAAAGCCCTCCTTGAAAGCATATCAGGAGGTGTAAAAATGTTTCTCTCAGTTTGCCAATCCTCTAAAAGTGGTTATGGAGCTAGGCATGTGTCCCTATGTATGCCACTAAGTAAAAGGAAATCTCCTTCCACTTCTCAAGTTAGTCAACAGACCATCCTGCCATTGAAGTATGTTGGGTGAATGTCCCTACAGTCTTGCCCTTTAAACTTTTCTATGCATCAAGTAGAGATAACAACACAGAATCAAGGAAGTTCTTGGACTACATTGATCAAACCATTGCAGGAAGAATGTAGAATTAACTATATCATCGTCCTTTAAAGAGGGACCTACGTGTTGAGAATCAAGAGTTACAGGATTTTAACTGTTCACAGTGCATGGATAATTCACACACTCTATTCAACCCTTTTAGCTATCCAGTAGGAAGTGGATCCTCTTTACCTAAAAGGAAGGGATATTCTCCAAATGTAAAATGAGTTTGCCACTTCCTTGTAGGGTTTAGGCTAAATATGGACCTAAAGGACTTAAATTCCTTTGTTCAAGATAGGACTTTTTCTATGATATCCCTGCAGTAGTTTTTCTGTCTGACTGGATGATTTCAATAGACCTAGCAGAATATTAAACAGGATTTAAATAGCGCCAACATATTACGCAGCACTGTACATTAAATAAGGGTTGCAAATGACAGACAGAGGACCCTGCCCCGAAGATGCTTTGTTATCCGTCCCAATTGTGGAATGTCACCAGACATTCTTCCAGTTTGGAGTTTTAAACTAACACCTCCCGTTCATCTGTGTACCCTTCAGCTCATCCACAACTTCAAGGATGAATATTTGCCTCTGTGTTAGTTCTTCTATGGCTTCAAGGTGTCAGCCTATTTCATTACTTGGTCCACATACTGGTGCTGTCAAGATCCAAAAGCAAGTTGGTGAGTCACAAGAAGATAATTCTGCAAATTCTGACTCCTATATATTGAAATAGTCAGTTAAGTACATCTCAGGTAATGGAATATTTGGGAATGATAATCATTACAATAAAATCCACATTCTGGGGGCGTGGCCGGCCGATGGCGGAGACGGACGTGTGCTAGCACAGCTCCGCGATCCACAGGGGGAAAAGCCGATCAGACCAGCACTGCAGTGCCTCATCTCACTTGGCGATGGGTCCCAAGATGAAGGGGAGCCAGAAGGGACGCTCCGGTGGGGAGATATCGGCCTCTAGGGCCATTACAGGGCTGTTTTTAGCCGGCAACAAGGCCGCGACTGACCAGGCCGCAAAGCCGCGGTCTCAATTTAGTACCAGCCCCGGATCAGTACCACGTGGCGACGCAGACCGGAACCCTCCCGCAAATACAACACAAGTACCTGACACAGGACATGTGGCCATGGCAAATACACCAGAGCCTCCACCAGAGCAGGTAACTGACAACCCTGCCCCTGTTCACTTAAGCCCCAGTGATCTATCCTGTTCGGGGGACTACTCCAGACCTCTTTTTACCCAGAAGGGAGTTGATGATACATGGGATTGGAAAGCCCACCTCAGAGCATTACCTACACGCTCTGACTTGGATCATAGTATTGGGAGGTTGGAAGCAAGTTGTAAAGCAGAGTTCTCTCATATTCAACAGACCCTGCAACAGGTATCCAGTACTACTACCGTGCTTCAGAATACTTGCTCAGAGCTTTCTTCTCAAATGGCCTCTCACGATGCTATACTAGAGCGTCATGCAGCACAAATTAATACGCTCTGTTTAATGCAGGATGATGCTGAAAATCGCAACAGACGCAATAATATCCGCATCCGCGGGATCCCAGAGACGGTGCCTAACTCTGAGTTATTTAATGCGGCATACACTATCTTTGCCAATCTTCTGGCGATTCCCCCTGATATGGACATTGAATTAGACAGAGTTCATAGAACCCTGGGCCCTCGGGGGCGAGATCCCCAATGACCTAGGGATGTGATTTGTCGTGTCCATTTCTATAGAACCAAAGAAGACATCATTAAGAAAGCTAGAGATGCTAAAACCCTTGAATATGCTGGTTCTCCAATACAATTACTGCCGGACTTGTCCAAACATACCTTGGACTTGCGGAGAGCAGTGCCACCTCTATTGGATGTGCTCCGGGAATGTAATATCCCATATCGCTGGGGATACCCCTTTCATCTCATTGCTAGATCTGACAATAAGAATTATTTCCTCAGAGGTCCAGCGGACCTACCACAATTTTTGAGGGACCTTCAGCTTCCTGATATAAGATTGGCAGAGTGGCCTACGGTTCCTTTATCCATGCCTTTTGGAGGCCCTGGTCGCTTGGATCAACATCTTACTCCTGCTCCCACCCCTTCTGATCACCCACGAAGTCCTAGACGAGTGACAGGCTCTCTTCCATATGCAACGACTACACACCCTTAACAAGCATCCAGGTTATGACAGATGTTTAAAGGACAACCCCGCAGCCCCCTTTGGATGGTCTCGGCGGATCGCTAGACAGTTTTTTCCTGTTTCTGTTGCCTCACAACTTACCAGATACCCTCCATCTACATCTGTATAAGGACATATACCCACTATGGACATTTAATTGTTTTGTCCTCTATAGATTGAAGATCCATCCTCATCAAGGCCTACTGCCGGGTCCTTTTCTGGGTATAGTATGGAATTATTGTACTGTATCTCACATTGTCATGTTTACAGTGACGTGTAAGTAGGCTGTTGTCTGGTGATAGATTACTAGATCCTGGACTTTGCTGAGAACTTTAGTTCTGGTTTAATAAGGTTTACATGGGATTTGCCGGGGTGTCTTCGGCTATTGTATATGGTTAAGCGCTTTTACTCTCTTAGTTGATTCCTCAAATTGTTTTGTCTGGTGTGATGTTTATACTATTTATAGCTATGCCAGGGTCCCATTTAGCCTCTTTTATTACTGGCTTTTCCCCCGAATGGATCTATTTACAACGGTAGTGATCTTTTCTCCTATCACTCGGCTATATTACCCCGCATAGGAGTACCGCCGGTTTAGGCGGCAAATAAGGAAGTTCCTTATATTTTTTAGTTCCCCACAGACGACTGGGAACCAGCCCACCCCAGCCGTTAGCTGCCCTGATCCCTATTTTTCCGCCCCTACCCGACTGGCCTTATTAGTGAAACTCAGGGTTCCTTTTACTTACTACAGGAACAACTTGATATAATCCTCCTCTTACAAGAATAAATATGCTTTCTAATCAGTCGACCAACTCTCGAGGTTTGAAAATACGTTCTCTTAACGCCAAAGGACTTAATAGCCCTAATAAGAGATCACAACTTTTATATGGTCAACACAAGGCTAGAGTACATATTTTGCTGCTTCAGGAAACACATTTTTGCTCTCAAAAGATCCCATCACTACATAACCGCTATTACACTACATGGATTCATAGTTCCAATCCAGATGGTAAGACTAAGGGGGTCTCCATAGCCTTTCACAAAACTGTCCCGATTCAGGTACTGGACACCTGCGTGGACCCGCATGGGAGATATGTTATTGCTAAGGTCTCCTTATGGGAGAAGAAGTACACAGTGGCTTCATTTTATGCTCCAAATCAGCAACCAACTTTAGCGGCTGTCCAGTTCCTGAATAAAATTAACACATTTGCGGAAGGAACTTTGATAATCGGGGGCGATTTTAATTTTCCCCTTGATCCTAGGGTAGACACGTCAACAGGTCATTCCTCTGTCTCTTATTCCAAACTGAATGCATTCAAGGCGAAAATACATGATCTCCAATTGATCGATGTGTGGCGAGCCCTGCACCCTGGCGACAAAGACTATACGTTTTATTCCAACCCCCATTGCACTTACTCCCGAATTGATTACATTTTTACTAGCCATAGGCTTTTAGACTGGCATCCGTATGTTTCCTTCCCTATCTGATAGATGTTGGCGTTGCCATACCCATCAAGGCACAATGCTTCACATCTGGTGGGAATGCTCTAGTATATATAAGTTGTGGACCCAAATAGTAGATATATACAACACCTGGAAAGGCTTGTTGCGGAGGACGACAACAAGTGGGAACAATATAAGTTGATATGGTCAACCTGGGATTGGTTCAAGGAATCCAACCAATTTAAAGTTCTTTGGCAGTGATCTAATGTGAGAGCAATGGTGTCGGTCACATTATTTTGAGTAGGTATGTAGTAAGGTGATAGATTAAATATGCGCTAGGCCAGTCGGGCCCTCCCCTCCCCTCTTTTTTCCCCCTCCCTTACCCATCCCTCGCTCCCCCCCTGGGCTATCCACTTTATTGTCCTTTCCCCGTCCCGTTAAAATATTTTTGCACAAGTGATTTTCTGATGTATCCTCCGGTTTATCCGGGGACGAGCATACTATTTGAGTCATTAGATCCAGATGTCTGTTAAGTTACTTTATTTCAGTCAAGGTTGGTTTTGTGTTAAGTACATTTTCTTCGGTGTCCTATATACCTCCTGTTTTTCTGTACCAATGGATCTATGTATGTTCATAAGCACTGTGATATAAATATAAGGTGTCATTTGTATTTTAATTAATGAGTATAAATGGTGGGCCGGGAGGGTTTTCCTGGCCCTCCTTTTTTCTTTGTTTACATATGTGATGTTATTTTCCTGTTTTGTTATAACTTGTGTAAATTTTAATAAAAACCGATTGATACAAAATCCACATTCTGCGTCCTACAAAGTGGGGCAAATTATAATGTGGCCTTAAAGAATTTCATAAACGATGGCACGGTCACGTTTTTTCTGAGGCTAACAATGTAATCTATAGGCAGTATGGCAAATGTGTCAGTTCCAGTTGTGTTTCCCCTATTAATGAGTTTGCCGCTTGTTGGCGTAGTTAGTCTGTAATTCATTGTACCCTGGTCAGTCAGGCAAGACTTGGGTTGGTGCATCTTCCATGGCAATTTATCTGGGGGATGACTGGGGTACAGGACTAGGACTCTAGGTACTTTGGATGCCAGTTTCAAAGGTTGGGGAGCCCACTGTATGGGACATCAAGTGCAGGTACCCGAGGGCCCATTTTTCATTGGTAGCCCACTTTATTCTGTACAAATTGTTAGCGGCCTGGGAAGCCTTGTAAGTCTTTGCTTATCTTTTGTATAAGCAGTGAGTCAAGGTACTACAACAGGTTTACATTTTTGATGTAAGTCACAGCCATGTTTTTATCATAAAGATAGAAGCATCTCATCTTCATGGCCTCCTATCTACCAGTCTCGAAAATCTTTTGGCCAATCATCTGAGCAGATGATTTCACAATCACAAATGGTCTCTGAGCAGACAGCACCTACTTTTAGTCGATAGACCTTACAGCATTTCCAACAAATGTTAAAGTGCTAAGATTATAGGAAAATAGGAAAAAGCAAAAAAAGAATAGCAATTCTACCCTATTGGCGGAAACTGGAAATTTGGTAACACAAATGATGGTGGTTTCTTCTTTTCATCTTTTTTTTTGCCATAATGACTTTTTCCCCCAGGGCAGGTGGCAGCATGCTATCCTGGACTTCCTGAGAGTGAATGCCTACTTGTCGAAAGGCAGAGATTCCTAACATCTGACATTTTTTTCAGCTGTGACAAATAAGCCGGTCAAAGTTCCAAATGGGTGGAACATTCATTGCTATGGCAGTTCTTGAAAGCATTAGTATATCTGAAGCCTCCAGTAAAGTCAATATTTCCAGCATAGGACTTGCCTCTGGTGAGTTTTCATGGAGCCACTTTTCTGTCCAAATTAGGTATGTACAATAAGAATATTTACGTGGAGATTTTTTACCACTATTACCTTGACAAGAAGGGTTTTAGAGCTATGCACGTATCACATCAACTGGGAGGTCATTCTTCCAGCATAAAGACTCTCTCATCTTCTGAAGGATCTAAGGAGCATTGGGAAGATTTTCTCCACTTACCTATGAACAACAAATGGATAAATGGCTGCAGATATTTTTTAATCTACCTTAATGGCCCTACAAGGAGCACAGCTGTATCGCTGACAAAAATTGCTTTCTGGATTATAAATATCATAGTGTATGCTAACACCACTAGGGTATTGGTTCTGTCGCAGGAAATCAAGACACATTTGAGTAGGGAAGTGGTGACCCCATAGGCTTCACTTGCAAAGGTTTCTACTGAAGTGAACTGTAAATCAGCCCCTTGGAAATCTCCACATGCATTTATTCAGCATTATACATTGGATGTGATATCAGGAGCTTCAGCCGACTGTGGGGCTTTTGTTCGACAAGTGGCTCTTTCTAAAGATTAAAGATTTGTTTAGCAGTTCCTGTGGCATTGTGTCTTTTTCCTTCCCTCCCTTTATTGGTATTTCTTATTATTTCCCAGTTGTGTGTGGTAAGGAAGAGTGCCAAGAATATGGGAAAATGTTGTTATACTGGTAATTCTCCTTTCCTCAGTTTTCTTTGTTCTGTCATAAGCTTCTTAACAAATACCTGCAAGCAAGAGGGTTACTTTTTTTTGAAAACGTTCTTTATTTAAATTTAAACAAAATATAGTCAGGTAACAGGTATATATCAAAACAGAAGGAAGTGGTAACAAGTAGCTAGTAAAATCACAGTCAGCATAAACCACTTGGGGTAAAGCATAACACTTTAATTCATAAGTGTAAAAAAGGTATTGCAGCAGTAAACTTCATTTCGAGTGCCCTGCATTGAAATCCAATCACCCATCTCCTGGGGAGGAAATTACAAGGCATTAAGCACTTATGAGCCTTAAAGGGTCGGAGGAACTCTCAAAGATGTGCCCTGGTGATATCAGCAGGATGTCGTGTATAGACTGTCAGGAGAAGGCATCCTGTAGCAGGAGCCTAGGTGCCCACCAGGGCATTCAAAATACACAGGAGTGGCAAGGATTGGTGGGAGTAAAAGGCAGGAGAGCACAGTTAATAGGGCTTCAAGGAAGACTAGAGTTGGTAACCATCCCTGGCTGGCTCTTCACTGTATCCCAATTGAGCGCTCAGGCTCACCTTTTGTTGTTGGGCCCAGGTGGCTTCAGTATTCCTCGGAGGAGGTGATTTGAGACCAGTAGAAGCAGGTATTTAAAAATTGGCTGCACATACCCTTGATGGAAGAGGTTACGTCTTCTATCCTATGAATTTCATGTATCCACTGGAACCAGAAGGAGATTACTTTTATAGCTGGGGGTGGTCCTGTGGGGGTAGAGGGGTGGTCCTATAGGGGTAGATGGGTGGAATTAATTAAACGTTGGGAAAAGAAAATGACATGTACATTTGACTTTGAATTGATAGAACAATTTTTCATATTGTGAAACAAAGATTTTCACTAATACCATATTAATTCCTGCACTCTATCTAGACATTACTATTCCCAAACTGCAACCAGAAACCCACAAAACCATCAGAATTCAACTTTATGTTATTTCCATATTTTTAATATTTTCATTGGTATTTGTGTCGCAGTGGCAGATACTACTTACTCGCAACAGAAACCATATTCTGCTAAGTTTAGATGCAGAAAAGGCCTTTGATAAAATGTTGTGGCCATACTTACATGAAGTATTAATACAAAAGCACTTTCAGAAATGTATTTGTTAGGAAGTGTATAACTGTCTGGCAATTCAATGCTGTGTGCCATCGCAGTATAAAACACTGTTTATTTTGCCCAGCAATGTCTTTTGCAGCAGCCAGGAAAACTAAGATAGCAGACGCCCTTGCTTCCCTTTAGCCGTGCAGCCTGATGTATTTTATTGCATCCCCAGGACCACTCTGTGGAACTGTGCACGGCTG
The DNA here is from genome assembly GCF_032062135.1 of Pyxicephalus adspersus. NCBI lineage: Eukaryota > Metazoa > Chordata > Amphibia > Anura > Pyxicephalidae > Pyxicephalus > Pyxicephalus adspersus. The sequence continues at coordinate 5,865 of NC_092865.1, read as the reverse complement.
AAGGGGATTTTAGAGGCAAATTAGCTCCCGACTCAGTCCTGCACTGCCATTGGCTGCTGGGAATTTATAGCCTCTCTGCTCCCAGTCACCAGTGCCTGTTGTATCATTGAGCTGGGCTAATCTGTGTTGAAGAGTTTCTCGGTTGATTTACTGGTAATGACTTAGCCTGTTTCTGACCCCGCAAGTTTGTGCTGCCTGGACCCACCTTTTGCCTGAGACCCCTACTCTGATTGTGTTTTGCCCCTGTGTACTTTGTCTGGTGGATTATCTGTTATGATATCTGGCTCTGAATTCTGGGCTTGTCTATGGGAATCTTGGTTCTTCTATCTGAGGCCTCCTGGTCTGCTGCCAGCCCTTCTCCAGATACTATCCTTTGGGCATTAAGTCCTGGGGGCAACCGAGTGCTGGGAGACGCAACTTGCCTCCAGAGGCTAATGGGTGTTTACTAAAGGCAAAGACTGCAACGTAGATTGGGGGACTGGTGTCTGGGGAATACTGGTGCTGACCAGGGCCTTACAGTATTTAACTTTTATATACAAACCAAAGAGCAAATCTTAGACAATAACCAACTTCCTAATTCTGTAAAAATAATGAGGGAAACTCCTCAAGTATGTTCATTATCCCCTTAACTTTTCAATCTAGCGCTTGACCCTTTCTGGAGATTTTTTGATAAAACTCCGCAGTTCAAATAATATGCTTTTATTTGTATCAATTCCAAGACTTTTCTTCCTTTTATTATGAGTTTGCTTTGTCATTTTGGATCTTTCCCAACCCTCTATATAGAAACCTCCTTTGCATTTTCTTTTTCCTTTTCAGTGGGCTCAGTGAGCTCAGTCAGTAGCTCTTCTTGGAGAGACACAGACAGGTGGACTGTGTGAGTTCAGCTCTATTTTGAGACACAGACAAGTGGACTGTGTGAGTGAGCTCTGCTTGGAGAGACACAGACGGGTCTGTGTGAGGAGCTCTGTGGGAGACACAGACAGGTGGTCTGTGTGTGTAGCTCTCTGCCTGGGGACACAGAAAGTTGGTCTGTGTGAATGAACTCAAACCCGAGTAATAGGTTGCTGAAAGCTTTGATTTGAGCTGTCAGGGGGAAAGCCTGATCAGGATTTCCCTTTCCTCAGCAACTCAGGGAGCAGAGCAATCAGCGGAGCTTTATGCTGACAGCTCTGCTCCCCTGATCCTGGAGCCAATACGAGGGCAAAAGAGGTTGAATTTTTCTCCCGAATTTTTGCTGTCGAATGCAGCAAAATTCGGTTCGGGTATACCCGAATTCGAACAGCCATATTCGGGTCGAATATAGGGACAACCCGAATTCGAACATCAACACTACCCAGGACTTTGATAAACTTAAGTCTGAGATCCTGGCTCGGCTAGGTGTCACCCTAGCAGTCAGAGCCCAGGGAGTACATCAGTGGACATATAAAATGCATAAGCCCCCACATTCACAGATGTTCAATCTCATCCATTTGACCTGGAAGTGGCAACAACCAGAGATGTTATCAGTCCCCGACGTGGTGCAGCGGGTGGTCCTCGACAAGTTCCTGAGATTGCTACCCTCAGTCCTAAGGAAGTGGCTGTGTCATGGGGACCCCAAGACAGCAGACCAGCTTGTGGATCTGGCCGAGCGATACTCTGCGGCTGAGGATCTTCTAAATAACTCGCAGCCCTCAACCCCACGGATTCCAAGAGTTCCTGATAAGACTGTTCTGGGGCGTTAGGGAGCTGGGAGAAATGTGAAGACTTTAAATGAAGAAGATAATGAGACTGTGGGCTCAGGAAAACCCAAGGTGTAAAATTTTGGAGTAAACAAAGGACATGTTTTCGGTGTAAGGAGTTGGGACACATTGCATTGAACTGTCCTATAACTACTGAACCTATGCAATGTGATGTTGCCTTTATGAAAAACCGCATTTCTATGTTTGCGCAAGTGGTATGTACTGCGGCAGGTTCAGACAGCGCGGAAAAACATTTGTGTGAGTTAAAAGTGAATGATCAAAGTGTGACTGTTCTGCTAGACTCAGGGAGTGTAGTAACTGTGGTGAAAGCAGGCCTTATAGGCCCCTCTGACAGTTAATCAGACACATTCATGGTGACTTGTGTGCATGGGGATACATGTGAATACCATACAACCCTTGCTTATATTATAACTCCCTATGGGTCAGTGCTTCATAAAGTTGGATTAGTCCCAGCACTAATGCATGAGGGGTTTTCTTGGGAGAGATTTTCCACATTTTTGGAAATTATGGTCCAAGTTGGAACCAAAAAGAGGTGCACCGCAGATATTGACAGCATCAGAGATAAGCCCAGAACCCTTAGAGGATTCCCCACTAGGGGAGGTAGTTGAGGTATCGGCAGATAGCTCCACTCCTTTTCCATTCTCTGTTATAGCCAGAGACCTAGATGAGTCCGCGTCAGAGACAGAGAAGGAAGGGGTAACACTTCAGGGTATGCCTGACCTAGATGTTAGGAAAGACCACTTTCAAAGTGAACAAATGAAGGACTTTACCCTTACGCGAGCCAGAGAGAATATAAAAGTGGTAAATGGGAATCCTGTGGAGTCTGGTTCTAGGCTTGGTTTTCCTTACATGGCTCTAGAGAATGACTTGTTGTATCAGATAGACAAGGGAAAGGAGGTGGTACAGCAGTTAGTGGTTCCAAAGCCCTACAGAAGAACCGTTGTGGATCTGGCACATGGAAACATTATGGGGGGCCATTTAGGTATCCAGAAAACTACTGAAAGAATTTTAGAAAGATTTTTCTGGCCTGGAATACATGGAGACAATAAAGCATATTGTGAATCCTGCCCTCAGTGTCAGATTACAGCCCTCATGCCCCATTTCTGCAGCCCTTTGGTGCCCTTGCCGATTATTGAAATACTCTTTGAGCGCATCAGGATGGATTTGGTTGGCCCCCTAATAAAGTCAGCTTGGGGTCACCAGCATATTTTAGTCATAATGGATTATGCTACCTGTTACCCCGAGGCCATACCTTTGCGCAATACCTCATCAAAGACCATCGCAAAAGAACTGGTCCATGTGTTTAGTTAAGTTGGTATTCCAAAGGAAATACTCACAGATCAAGGGACAACCTTTATGTCTAATGTCATGAAGGAACTTTGCAGGCTTTTTAGTTACCCAACTACATACATCAGTCTATCACCCACAAACTGACGGATTGGTTGAAAGATTTAATAGGACTCTGAAACAAATGCTGAGAAAGGTGGTAGATAAAGATGGAAAAAATTAGGACATTTGCTCCCATATCTGCTGTTTGCCATAAGGGAAGTACTGCAGTCATCCACAGGGTTTTCACCTTTTGAGCTTGTATACGGTAGGCATCCACGTGGTTTGTTAAATGTGGCTAAAGAAACATGGGAAGCACAGGTCACACCGTACAAAAGTGTAATAGAGCATGTGTCACAGATGCAGGACAGGATTTCAGCAGTCCTGCCAATTGTTAAGAAAAATATGGAACGGGCTCAAGGAGTACAGAAGATGATTTATGATAGGTGGGTCAAGATCCGAACATTTGCGCCAGGAGATTAAGTACTAGTTCTCGTCCCTACCGTGGAGAGTAAATTTATGGCTAAATGGCAAGGTTCATTTAAAATTATTGAAAGAGTGGATGAAGTGAACTATAAAGTATACCATCCAGGTAAAAGGAAGCCAGAACAGATTTACCACATAAATGGACTGCATGGGCCTCCTGCAACATTTCAGCAGCTAATGGACAGAGTTTGGAGGCCACATAGACAGTACACTTCTGCTTATCTTGATGACATAGTGATACATAGTGTGGACTGGGAGACACACCTACTCAAAGTACAGGCAGTGATTGATGATTTGAGGAAAGCAGGGTTGACTGTGAGCCCCAAGAAATGCAGCATTGGTTAGTCACTGATCATGCCCCTCTGAAGTGGATGAACCTGAACAGGGAGAAAATGGCAGCGTGACAAGGAAACGCAGAGGCGTTGTCACCTGTGCACTGTCTGTTGGTTTCAGTTGCTCAGTCCCATGGGCCTGAGCAGAAGGGGGGGGGGTATGTGACACCAATGCAGGATAGGAGGTGGAAGGGAGATATATTTGCCCAAGATTCCTCTTTTATGTGAAGTAATTTGCCCAAGATTCCTATGTGAAGTAGCAGGTGGAAGACACTCACCTGTGAGATAATTAATGAAGAAGTACCAAGGGTAGGAATATAACATAGAGCCAGGAGCTCAGTCAGTAGCTCTGCTTGGAGAGACACAGACAGGTGGACTGTGTGAGTTCAGCTCTATTTTGAGACACAGACAAGTGGACTGTGTGAGTGAGCTCTGCTTGGAGAGACACAGACAGGGGTCTGTTTGAGGAGCTCTGTGGGAGACACAGACAGGGGTCTGTGTGAGGAGTTCTGCTTGGAGACACAGACAGGTGGTCTGTGTGAGTAGCTCTCTGCCTGGGGACACAGAAAGTTGGTCTGTGTGAATGAACTCAAACCTGAGTAAAAGATTGCTGAAAGCTTTGTTTTGAGCTGACAGGGAGAAGCCCTCCAGCTGATAGACAGGAACGTCGCATGTATAGTAAGTGCCGGACAGGCAAGGTTTTCTTTTGTTGTTTTTGATATTTTATCTGCAACCTTCCAATAAACCTGTCCACAAGTCAGCTTAACGTTTATACCTCAGTGTGTGATCTGAATTGGATGAACCAGACAAGTGTCCTTTGACCCCAGCAAAAGTAATCCTGAGCTTAACCCCTCACAATATATAATGCAACAACCTATCTCTAATTTAGGACTTAACTTTCCAGATACTGAACCTCATAATATACCTTCCCTTTTACAAATTTTAAAAGATTGAATTCTCAATACTTCCTTTTATATTGACCTTTAAATTGACCTCAACCTATACCCTTTTTTCACCTTTTGACACTTGTACATATGCATAGAACTTCTTCCAGAGAAGGTTATCAGCAATCCTTTAATAAATTATATGTGTCAGCTTTGACATAAGAAACATTCTCATGTGAATCTAAATACGTATCATTCCCTCCTCCTTCCTCTAAAGGGAAACCTGGACATTCGCCCAAGCTGTACATTTTATAGCTTTAATTGTTGGAAGGAAGGAAGAATAGCAATTGGGTATTAGATACATATTCATACTACACGTGTTCTCACCATGCAAGAACTAGTTAGTATCTAAAATTCAAGATAAACCTCTCTTCGCTTCTTCCTCTTTTTCAGATGCTTGTACCACCATAGGATTAGTTAAGTGGTTACAACATTTTCCCAATCTGAACATACCTCAGTTTTTCTATATATTTTATTTATATTGGAAAAATATTACAGAATATACATATATATTTTTACATATTTTTTATAGGGGATATTTATCCTCATTTAGGAGCTTATGGGAATAGTGGACTCAGATTGCTGTCCTAAATATGGCTGCCTATGGCTAAATTATATCAGAGCCTTTAGGATTGCCCTATTGTTATTTTGGAGAGTGGGCCATTTTATGTTTAGTTGAAGAGGATGATACCTGTTACTCTAGAGGTGTAAAGCGCTTAGCATTTTTTATCTTGGCAATTGGAAGAAAAACAATCCATTACTGTTAGTTATATACCATCCCACGTAATGCCAAATGCACTTATTTTTGATAAAATCACAATATGTTTTCTGTACGGAATGGATTGCAACTTCACAACAAAAAGACACTAGTACATATTTATTTTTTGAAAAGTATGAAAATTTTTTTGCAACATTAAACTTTATTACACAACACAGACTAGGGTTAGGGGTTAGGGGGTTAGGGGTTTAGGGTTAGGGGTTTAGGGGTTAGGGTTAGGGGCTGAATGGTATAGATCTCTATGGTATGGTGGAGACTCC
>NC_092864.1:79849946-79865201 GCF_032062135.1 Pyxicephalus adspersus | reverse complement strand
TGGCAACCCTAACCCCTAACCCGAACCCTAAACCCTAACTCTAACACCTGAACCCTAAACCTAACCCCTAACCCTATCCCCAACCCTAATCCCAATAACCCCTATCCCCCAGCTCCAACCTTAACCCCTAACCCTATCCCCAACCCTAATCCCAAGATCTTAAACCCCATAACCCCAACCATAAACCCCCTGGCCCTAACTTCCCACGGCCCTAGCTTTCCACCTCCCCAACCTAACTACGGCACTTTGGGCACGCTCTGCAAAACAAATATTTACAGTGGTCTACATGGCCTTCAAAAACCAGAAGGTACCATCACACAAAAAACACATTCACAGCTATAGCCATCACACAATGAAACAGTAGAGATCATTCTGCAGTTCTCAATGTATTTGTATGCAAATAAAATATTTATTAAGCATTTGGGGCTTTATTCACTACTAATATTCTAAATGCAACTGTACACCTACACATTTCTGTAATAAAAATGATGATACCCCCACCTTTCAGAATAGCAATAAAACCAAAAATATCTGTCAGAAAAGTAATATTACCCCCATATCTCTGTAAAAATACTAATGTTACCGCCTGTAACAGCTGGCCAAATAAATCACAGAGTATTTTTCTGTTTAGTCAGTTTTCCTTTTAACCTTAAGGTGGGGTTTGCAGTACCAGGCTTCTTGGCCAGGTGGGGCAGTTAAAGAGGCATCAGGTGTAACTGTCTTACCTGAAATGCATCCTGGAAATTAGGCTGGGGATATAAACTCCCAGACTGCATATACCTGTGGCTCTGTCTTGGCTGGTGAGCTGTGAGTGACACATCACCTGATTAACCACCCAACCGTTAAGCCTGACCTTGGTGCGGGCTTAACATAGTTACAATTATCGATAAACCCGAACTTTTCTCACTGTATAAAAATACAGTGAGAAAAGTTCGGGTTTATCGATCAGGTACCTGGTCCCGCTGCGATCATCCATCGTCGTGTTCCAGAGTCGTCCTCCAGCGTCGGGTGCCCTCTCCGGGAAGAAGCCGGCCGGCTTCTTTTCCCTCCATGCGTGTACATCGGCGCATACGATGACATCGGCGTGTGCGGGAAATTCAAATTGAAACTCATTCAAACACATTTTATATTGGATTGAATACAAACTCCTGTATCCAATACAAAATAAATACAAAGTATGCAATTGGTAAATTCAAACTCATTTTGTATTGGATTGAATACAGGAGTTTATATTCAATCCAATACAAAATGAGAGTTTGAATTTTGTTCTCATTTTGTATTGGATTGAATACAAACTCCTGCATTCAATCCAATACAAACTAATAGAAAATATATTTATGTGGTTTTACTAGGGTATCGCATTTTCAGTATTTTTCATTTATGTATTCTTGTTTAAGCTGATTGTTCGTGTCTTTTATTTAATTTTATTAAAAGTAATTTTTTCTTTTACATGATTGTGTGTTTCAAACTTTTTTTATATCACGATATCAACTAGAACCCTGTTCAGACATATTTCTGTAAGTTACAGGTCTACAATTTAAAAAAAAAAATTTCATGAAAAACTGTAACGCTTTTGGAACAAAAATCTAGACCTCAGTGTAACGCTCAGGTGGTTAAACTGTGGGTCCTGGGAGATTGGAAAGGAGATCACATAACAAACCCCCCAAAAACAAACGACAACCTTTTACAAACAACTTTATTCAAAAGGAAAGATTTGCTAAAAGGTCACAATAAAATATAAAAACGCATAAAAAAAAAAAAAAAAAAAAAAATCACTAAACACTACATCACAAAAAAAAAATAAAAAGAACAAAGAAAACACATGTAAACCCACACTTCCATGTAAAGCCAAAATAGTTCAAAAATGGCCCAACAAATACTTACCAAACCAATATGCAATTTTGCCCTATCAAGTGTGGAAAACTGGACTAGACAATATTTATGCAGGACAAACATTGAAAAGTGGTAATAAAGGCAGAATTTTGCAATCAAACAATATGGCCACAAACACAATAACATAGCATTAACATTGACTTCAAAATGCAAAATGGACATTAAAACATTCAAAGTAAAAAAAAATAAAAAAGCTATTGTGCTAAATAGTAAGCAAAGTATCAAATGCAGCAACATAGATTAATTAGGATAACACACAAAACAACAGACCCTCTAAGAAAAGACAGAAGGAAAAATCAAGTTTAACCACACCCTTATATATGCTCAAATTTAAGCGCACAGGTGATAGAAATTCACTTGCAATTAGCACTTGCGCAGTCTGTCAAAATTGCCTGTTTTTTTTTTTTTTTTTGCAATTGGACATGTCATTATCATTGATTTATATGATCCTTTATGTTTGTACACCAGTAAACAGATATTCTATTAAAAAAAATAAAATAAAGTTGGGGAGGATTAAATGTTAAAAGTATTTTCTATGTTTATTATATATATATATATATATATATCACTGTTGCCATGCTGTGCTTCTGCTATGTAGTATTAGATAGAGTTTCTCTATCTGTCTGTAGAACTGTTGAGGTAATTTGCAGTTCAGTTTCACAATGTGACATCTTGTGGGAAACTGAACTGCAGTTCCACTACAATGTCCAGGAATTACAGGTGATGAATGGGGACTTGTCCCCATTCATCACTTGTAGTGCCCTGTATTCTTAGATAGAGAAACTCTATCTAAGAATACATAGTACAGCACTGCAACAGCAGCTGATCTTGTAGTTAGTTATTTTTGTGCTTTGGTTATGTTTTGTAGATGATTGAATTATGTTGGAACTAGTTGTACTCTTCTTTTTAGTAAGCTAACGTCCGCCTCCCCTCCTTTTTGCCTTATATATGTTACTTTGACAAAAATATCTTATTCTAAGAGAACCACAAAGACATCTGTCATGTCTGCTAGTTGTCTGCAGTCATGTGATCATGCACTGATCACGCCTCTGAACTGTTATAAAAACTGCGTGCAAACAATAAAGTTTTGAGAGTGATCTAACCACACATTAGGTTGTATGTGTTACATCCTACCAGTTTGCTGTTGCAGTGCTGTTCTATGTATTCTTAGACAGAGAAACTCTATCTAAAAATACATAGAAGTACTGCACAGCAACTGCAAAATAGCCCAAATAACCGCAAATAGACGTTTTTTAAATTTAGATCAAAGTGAATCTTTTTAATAAATTTGGCAAACGGGCTGAAAAGAATTTTTGAAAAATTTGCTCATCTCTATTCATAATACCCCCACATTTCTGTCACAATAGTAATATTACCCCCACAATTCTATCACAATAATAATACCCCAAATCCCTGTCAGAATACTATTACCCCAAAATCCCCCTCAGAACACTAATAATACCCCCACATCCCTGTCAGAATAGTCATAATACCCCCATATCACTGTCAGAATACCCCCACATTTCTGTCACAATAGTAATAAAACCCCCACAAGTCTATCACAATAATAATAATACCCCAAATCCCAGTCAGAACACAAATAATACCCCCACATTTCTGTCACAATAAAAAATATTGTCACAAATCCCTGTCAGAATATTAATAATACCCCAAATATCTTTCAGAAGTAATAATACCCCAAATACCTGTCAGAATAGTTACTGTTCACATATGTTTGGTTCTCATCAACAAAAACACCTCCACGTTTGTGTTTAAAATAGCAATATTTTATCCACATATGGGTAAAAATAGCAATCACATTGCCATATTTTAGTCATCATTGCGATTATACCGCCACATTTACGTCACTTACCAGCGCTCACGCTCCTTAGCAGTTTTTTCTCTCACGTGAAGTCGGGACTATATTCAGGCGGAATGATCTCTGTGTACCGATATCTTTCTGTTTTCTAACAGTATATATCTCCAAACACAAGAGGGCGCTCTTCCGTAATGCACACTTTCTCTCCATAGTATACTATAGAGCGTCGCTCCCACCATCCACAGCATGGTGCCCTCTCACAGAACAATATGGCAAATTCCATTTTATTCCTAAATAACACTAGTTAATTGCAACTAATTTTACTATAGTAAATCTGGTAACATTTATGGTGCTTCCAATGTAAATTGTCTTATTAGGTAGTAATGGGATGGCATAGCATGGTGTTAAGGCAATCTCCTATTGATCCCAGATCCCTCTTTCTCGGACGACTTGTTTACAGCTCTGGTAGGGTGTAACACATACAACTTAATGTGTGGTTAGATCACTCTCAAAACTTTATTGTTTGCACACAGTTTATATAACAGTTCGGAGGCGTGATCAGTGCATGATCATATGACTGCAGACAACTAGCAGACATGACAGATATCCTTGAGGTTCTCTTAGAATAAGATATTTTTGTCAAAGTAACATATATAAGGCAAAAAGGGAGGAAGCGGACGTTATCTTACTAAAAAGAAGAGTACAACTAGTTTCAACATAATTCAATCATCTACAAAACATAACAAAAGCACAAAAATAACTACAAGATCAGCTGCTGTTGCAGCGCTGTACTATGTATTCTTAGATAGAATTTCTCTATCTAAGAATACAGGGCACTACAGGTGATGAATGAGGACAAGTCCCCTTTATCACTTATAGTGGCCTTAGGTCCCGCAATGACAGGAGGATTCCCACGGCTGCACAGCAGCGGGAATCATATTGCCATTGTGGGAAAACCTGTAAAAAAGTGTTAGTTAAAAAAACACAAACAAACAATAAATTACTATAAACTTAATTTTTATTTTTTTATGCACAGTTTTTACAATATTTTTTCCCCGAATTATTATAGTCGAATCCTGTGTTTATCGAGTCGGGTCTATCTGAATTCGAACAGCCATATTCTGGTCGAATATAAGGACAACCGGAATTTAAACACCAACACTATTCCTTACATTCCCTCTTTTTATCCTTCAACAAAGGATAACTACTTGACCTCATACCTCTGTTCTTTTACATACAAATAGACAGCTTCAGGTTCTTGGGCATACATAACTTGAAGAAGCTGAGTGATTCTCTGTAGTACTGTCATCCTACAGTGGGGTATTTCAGAGGGGTTATAAGTCATATGGTAACATACATCTCCCTGGGTAATATTTATAGTAAGTGTAAATATCAATAATTTTTCTGGGTAATCCTAGGTTTTACAGTTGTTGCATAAGTTATACAGGTTATGAGATAAACGTATATGACTTTCAGTACCATCAGTGTTGTTGAGGCGATTTGTTGCTGATCCCAGATCAGTTTATCCCTCTATCATGACCTCTGTTTTCAATGCGTTGGCTTAAGGGCTTAAGCATGTAGTTATATCACGTCTCTGTTAAGGCGATTTCCTATTGATCCCAGTCCAATATTTCCCTCTCTATCGTGACCTCGGTATTCAACGCGTTGGGAGCAGTGATTAACACAATACACAACTTAAGCATATATAGTTATATACTGTCTCAAAACTTTATTTTCACATCACAGTTTATATAGTCAGACAACCAGGTGGAAGACACTTAGTAGTTAGTCAATAACAAGAAACTTAATTAACAACTTCGCTGAACAAGATGTTTCAAGGTAAGAAGCTTCAAGGTAAGGATGGAGCAAATATTGACCTACTGATAAGGAGGATATAACTAGTTTCGACATAACTCAATTATCTGCAAAATATAGCAAAAAACACAAAAACAACTTAACCTCGAGACTCAGCAAAAATATATTATTTACATTCCCTTCCTTTTATCCTTAAACAAAGGATAACTTTTTGACTTCATACCTTTGTTCCTTTACATGCAAATTAACAGCCTCAGGTTCTTCAGCATACATAACTAAATGAAGCTGAATGATTCTAGATTTGCATATTGACAATAACAATTTCAGGGAGTCATAGGTTTGACAGTTATTACAAAAGTTAAAGGGGTCATGAGATAAACGCATATCACTTTCAATAAGCTCAGTGTCATTATAGATATTGCTGAAGACTCTAAGCAGTATACTGATTGGAGTGGAGACAGCAATCAAACAAGAAGTTAACATATCTTGAGTACTATGCATATCAGATAGGCAAAAACTAGAACCATTATATATTTTTTGGCAAGACGTTCCCATATGTTACCCTGAAAATCAGTCCAATCACTATACTCAAGTAATCGCCGGTGCATAGACGAGGTAGAGTAATTCTTTAGGTTATGGCTTGTTTGGGGCAAACAAGGGGTAAGTCTTGAGGGTGATAGTGGCAAGTTGTTGTGACCCATACAAGACAGAATATGACCATCAAGGCTCCAAAACTGTAGACAAGCATCCGGGCTGGTACTCGTGGATTAAGAAGCATCATCCTGGTAGTTGGATCGGTGGTGCCTTTTTCACTCTTGAAGCGTGTATCCAGGTGGGTCCTCCATTGGTCAGCACGGCTGTTCTAGTGATGGCTTGCACGGTGACCGGCGGTCCAAAGGGCGGATCCAAGGATTTGTGCTTGTGCAGAGCTTTAACCAACACTACGTCTCCAGGCTTGAATGGGTGCATCGCTTGACCTGTAGGGAAAGGAAAAGAGAGAGAGATATCTCCGTAGTTGCTGTTCAATTTTCAATAAGTTTCGCTACACATTGGTCTTGGATTTGTTGGAGATCCCTGGGTATTAAAATTAAAGGGTCTTTAGCCCAAGGGGTGGGAAACAGTCTTCCCATTAAAATTTCAAAAGGTAACAGCTTATTAACCAGGTTTGGTGTCATTCTTATTTCAGCTAGTACGGCTGGTAGGTATTGATCCTGGAATGTCCCTCCAGGTAATTTCCTAAGTTTGTCTTTGTCTTTCAGTGTCCTATTTGTCCTTTCTACTACTCCAGCACTCTGGGGGTGATATGATATGTGGAACTTCCATTCTATGTTCATCATTTTTGAAATCTCCTGTGTGACTTTAGAAGTGAATGGAGTGCCATTGTCTGAGCTTATTCTCAATGGGCATCCAAATCTGGGGATTATCTCTTGCATAGTATCTTGGCTACTGTCCTTGCATTTTCTTTCCTGAGTACAAAAGCTTCTACCCATCTGCTGAATCTATCTGTGATCACTAACATTACCTGACATCCATTGAAAGCCTTTGGCATGTGTGTGAAATCAATTTCTAACTCTTGTAATGGACCCTGTGGAGGTAACAAATGTTCATGTTGTCCTGTTTTCTTCCCTTGCACATTATTTCTGGCACATGTTTAACAGTGAGAAAGTATGACATGTGTGTGTTCCTTTAAATTTTGGACACAAAATTGCTTGTGTATTTCTTGTGTTGTGGTTTTATTGCTCTTGTGTCCCATACCATGGATTTGAAAACAAATGAGGGGTACTGCTATTTGGGGCAGCCCTACTATCCTTCCTTTTGACCAGATTCCAAAGGAATCTAAGGTCAATCCTTCCTTGTCCCAGAATTCAATGTCCTGTGGGGTGGTGAAGGACTGTAATTGTGTTAGAAGTGTGTGGGTTTCAGTGGAAGCTGGGATGGCGAACAGAAGTGTATCAGGGGGCTAGCGGTGGGTGTGGTAGACTGAGCAGAGACTTTGGCATGAAAATCTGCTAGTCTATTACCCCTGGCATGGAAGGAATTGGAAGAAGTGTGTGCTTGACATTTGACAATGGCTATTTGATTGGGGAGGTGAATTTCAGTGATACATGAGTGTGACTCTAGCACTTCATCCTCCGGCCCTTTAGGACCGGAGAGGGCATTAGGCACTGCAACAGGACCGCTGGTAGCAGGAGCATATTTTACACCTAATCCTGCAGTGGATGTTAGGATAACTTCATAACCAGACAACCTTTGTGCTGTTATGTGTTGAGTGGTTAAATTCTTAAGCAAGTGTAGTACAGCATGGGATATGTAAAGTATCGTCTCGTGACCCAAAGTTAGAAGTGAGACACTTTCTACAGCCATTGCACACGCTGCCAGCACACACAGACAGGTTGGCATGCCTTGCACAGTAACAGGCAGTGTCTTAGAGACATATGCCACAGGCCTCAATTTACCTCCATGCATCTGAGCAAGCACAGCAGCCATGGTTTTACAATTCTCTTGCATACAATACAAATGGTACATTGAAATTCGGCATTCCCAATGCAGGGGCAGAAGTCAGGGATTCTTTTAACACCACTTATGCTTTAGTCATTTCATCAGACCATTGAATATTGTTAGGGGCACTGGGGTGGTACTAGGACTGGGCTGTGAGTCCCAATACGAGCAGTCAAGAATCCAGTGTCTGCAGAAATTGATCATGCCAAGAAAGCTGAGCAGCTGTTTCTTTGTCTGTGGGCAAGGCAGACTGGTATTTGGCATGTACACGGCTGGGAGCTAGCAGCCGGGATCCTGGGGTTTAAGGTATTCCCAGGAATGTAACCTGTTGCAGACAGAACTCAACCTTTTCTGCTACACCCTTTGTCTCCCTTTTCCAGAAAACACAACAATGACACCGTGTCCCTCTGACATGCCTCCTGAGAGGGGCTACTGTACATAACAATAAAGTGGAACCATGCTGCGGCTGCCAGTTGGCAAGAACCTGCTGGAGGGCAATTGAGAAGACTGCCTAGGAGTCAACAAAGCCCTGGGGCAAGTGGCACCAGGTATATTGTTGTCCCTTGGAAAAAAAAACCATAAGGGGCTGAGAATGGTATGGATAAAAATGTATTGGCCAAATCAATAACACTGTAACATTGGGTCTCGGGCGGTACTGCTGTAAGGATGATAGTAAGATCTGACATGACCGGTGTTAGGGGTGTGATCAGCTCATTGATGGCTCTGAGATCCTGTGTAAAGCAGTATGAGTCATCTCGTTTTTTTTTTTTGACAGGATTTACTGGAGTATTGTAGGGAGAGCAGGGTCTCCTAAGTATGCCTTGCTGGGAGAAAGATTGAATCCTTGTCTTTAGTTAAAGGATACTGCTTTTGGTATATTGGTGTATGTGGTTTTGTGAGTGCTGTATATGGGGTGCAGTCCAGGAATCCCACGTCATATGGTCCGGTGGACCATGTGCTGTCAGGAACTGGAAAATCCAAAAAGGGCAGTTGCAAGGTTGTATAGATATTAATCCCTCCCTTTGGGTCAACAACCAGTGACATTCCCAGAAATCCCATCAAGTCTCTTCCTAACAGGTTAACTGGACAACTAGGTAATATCTTGAATAAGTGATGTGTAATGTATTCTCCATGTACTGTGCATATGGGAATGTGAGGTGTGCGTCTTGTAGGGGTGATGACTCAGTTTATTCCCACAGAGGCCCACCAGGTGTAGATGGACCTGACCAGGATCGGAGGACAGAACAAGTCGCTCCTGTATCTACTAAGAAGTCTGTCAGGAACTGTCCTACTTCTAATGTGATTATTGGGTTTTCATCAGCCTGGTCAGAGATCTGTAACATATTGGTGGTGGAGTCTTCCTGTGGGCATCCCTATGCTTGGTGTGGTTTGCCTCCCCATTGTATGGGGTACTTTGGGGCAGGGTGGTTGTAATTGTGAGCTGGATGTGGCTGTATCGGTGTGCTATGTGTTTGCTGTTGTACTGACTGCTGTTGGTGTGTAGGGCAGTCCCTGGCCCAATGACCTTCCTGTCCACAGGCAAAACACGCTTGATTCCTTATAATATTTCCATATCCTTTATTGTCATTCCTGTACTGTCTGCCTGTTCTGTTTCCACCCCTTCCTCTGCACCCTCCGGGTTTCCCTGAATAATGGAGTCCCTGTAGATGGGGCTTTGACGGTTTAGGTAGCTCAAAGCAACCAGCGGCGTCTTTTGTCAATAATTGAGCAAATATTTGTGGGGCATCTAAAGTGCTCCAGTTGTCAATAATCATTTTGGCAGTGCGCCCATGTTCAGGAATCATCCCATTAACCAGTGACTGAGTAAATACTATACTCAGATCTCCTCCTAATCCTAAACCTGGTTCTTCCTTCCACACTTTCCTAAACCTTCTAGCATAATCACTTATAGTTTCTCCTGGCTTTTGCTTGCATGCTAATGCAGTAGCCATGGATTTCCCATCTCGGTGTAAACTTACAGTATGTAACTCTTCCCATAATGTTTTATAGTGTGCTTCAGTTATAAAGGGATAATAATTTACATTTGTTTGTGCAGGAGTTGGGATGGATCGGGACATTTTATTTTCTCCGTTCCATTTTTCAGGTGTAATGTAACCTCCTGCTCTATAGTTAACATGATAGGGGCATCCCCGTTGTCAGGTTTATAGCACACTTTTATATGTTTCTTTACATGTTTCTTATAGGGATCTTTAGGTTCCTCTGGGTTATTCCCCTTACCTTGGAAATTTCCCATAGTTGCAGTATAAATTACAGTATAAATATCAGACAGTTGTACACAGTTATTGTTAATTCAGTTAGTTCAGTTAGTTCAGCAGGTAGCTGCACTGCTCGCTGACGTCCTGTTCCCAGGACCGCTTACCAAAACGCAGCTTAGGTCACGTTACTGCTTGCCCAAGGCAACCACAGCAGTGAGGATTGACCCAACCTCACCTTGGCAACCAGATTAGAACATAAACTTATTTTATATACAATATTCTTATACTTCTATATCATGCAACAAAAATTCTTATACTCTATACATTAAAACAGAGGTCACGAGTGTGCACATATTCAAGATTTCCCAAATCTTCCTAACTAAGGACCCAGTCCTTCTATGAGGGAGTCTACACTGCCACAGTGCTTAGGTTCATAAAATATCCACAGGGGCCCAGGGGAGGGCAGAGGTAGAAAAGAACATTTCTACTTACCCGATCCTGGTCTTTTTAAGGTAGATATCCCACTTCTGACACCAAACTGTTAAGGCGATTTCCTATTGATCCCAGACCAATATTTCCCTCTCTATCGTGACCTCGGTTTTCAACGCGTTGGGAGCAGTGATTAACACAATACGCAACTTAAGCATATATAGTTATATATTGTCTCAAAACTTTATTTTCACATCACAGTTTATATAGTCAGACAATCAGGTGGAAGACACTTAGCAGTTAGTCAGTAACAAGAAACTTAATTAACTTCACTGAGCAAGATGTTTCAGGGTAAGAAGCTTCAAGGTAAGGATGGAGCAAATATTGACCTACTGATAAGAGGATATAACTAGTTTCGACACAACTCAATTATCTGCAAAATATAGCAAAAAACACAAAAACAACTTAACCAAGACTCAGCAAAAATATAATATTTACAGTCTCAAAACTTTATTATCACATCACAGTTTATATAGTCAAACAACAAGGTGGAAGACACTTAGTAGTTAGTCAATAACAAGAAACTTAATTAACTTCACTGAGCAAGATGTTTCAAGGTAAGAAGCTTCAAGGTAAGGATGGAGCAATATTGACCTACTGATAAGGAGGATATAACTACCGTATTTTCCGGCGTATAAGACTACTGGGGGTATAAGACGACCCCCATCTTTTACAGTTAAAATACAGAGTTTGTTGCACTTAAAAAAAACAGTAACAAAGAAAATTTTTACTTTAAATAATAGAATTGTCTACCCTTCTATGTAAAGTAGTCACACAGCTCCACTTAGTGGCTTTTTTTTTAAAATTACAATATTCTTTAACGCGCATAGAAATCTATACCGCATGGCTCACAGCGTTCCCGAAGCTCTCTGACGGCTGGCTCTTGGTAACCAGAGCTCGGATCTTCTCCCCGTTCAGGGGATTGGTAAGTACCCGGCGTATAAGACGACCCCCGACTTTGACACAGATTTTTTGGGGTTAAAAAGTCGTCTTATACGCCAGAAAATACGGTAGTTTCTGCACAACTCAATTATCTGGAAAATATAGCAAAAAACAACTTAACTTCAAGACTCAGCAAAAATATGTTCCTTACAAGTGTCATTGTAGATATTGCTAAAGACTCTAAGCAGTATGCTGACTGGAGTGGAGACAGCAATCAAACAAGAAATTACATATCTTGAGTACTATGCATATCAGATAAGCAAAAACTAGAGCTATCAAACATTTCTTTGGCAAAACCTTCCTATATGTTGCCACAGAAGTCAGTCCAGTCAATATACTCAAATCCTCACCGGTGCGTAGACAGGGTAGAGTCATTCTTTAGGCTTTGGCTTGATTGGAGACAAATGAAGGGCAATTCTTGAGGATGATGGTGGCAAGTTGTTCTGACTCATACAAGACAGAATATGATCATCAGGGCTCCAAAACTGCAGACAAGCAGCCCGGCTGGTACTTGTGGATCAAGAAGCATCATCTTGGTGCTGGATCGGTGGTGCCCTTTTCACTCTTGAAGCGTGTATCCAGGTGGGTAATCCACTAGTCAGCATGGCTGTTCTAGTGATGGCTTGCACAGTGACCGAGGTCCAAAGGGCGGATTGATGTGGATTTTTATTATTCCTTCCTATATATAAATCATAAATGCATTATACACAGGGGTTTTGCCTTATACCAACAAAAGGACTATTACATCTACACACATTGCCCAAAGGGATCTTTAGGTTCAGGCTTGTGACCAACTGACTATTATTCTATCAGATGTACAAAGACTTTTCTCACTCACTAATTTACACCTTAACAGAAGTATCTATGAGAGATATATCAAGAAATGTGGGGGTTTGAAGATCCTGTACATTGTGTATCTTGTGTCCCTTTCATCTGTCCAAAGTGTGTTGAAGATCAAAGGACGGTCACCTGGAGTATTGTGAAGATATCAAGATCATAAATTATTTTACTCAGGAATCCGGAAAAGTCACGTATCACTTCTGTCCCTCCTACTTTACATTGTATAAATACCACTGTGTTTTTTGAATAAATTAGAACAATAACCACCTTTGGTTGTTCTCACACGTGTCTGTAAAATCTATAACTATTGCAAAGAGTCTCTGTTACTTCAAGAGGGAAATACGGTCATCCTCAACAGTTTTGGTGCACGGTTATGAGGAAAGACTGAACCCCTGGATGAGGGACAACTATGGCTGAGGTAAGTGCGGTCAAAGTAGACACAGCAGGCTTGTTTTACCTTCATTGTAATTACTAACAGGGATTTGTAATTTTTTTCTAATGAATGCATTAATATAATCGTACAGTCAGTTGTTTATAAATATCAGCTTGTGTAGTAAGAGTTTTTCATGTTTTTGTAATCATTGTCAGTGATAGGAGGGATATACTGGCTATGGAGAAACTGGAAAGATTCACATACAGGGAATAGACTTTATCAAAGCAAGATGAGAAAGCCACCTGGCGGAGCTATCAGGACCAAGTCAGAGATGCTCTCGGCTGTTTGGAACCAAGAGGAACAGAGGAGGGACCTGTTCACCCAGTCACTGGGCTAGGGAAATTGGCCTACCCTAGCGGGGATCACTTGGGATCCACTGAATCTACTCAGTGTTTGCCAGTATGGGAAACAATACATCATCTAAAGGAGATGATGGGTATGGAGAGTGGGCAATCAAAATTTTTAGGTGGCTGGGATTTGGTGGAATGAAAGAAAATATGATAGAAAGGGGATTTTCAAGTAAAAAGCTTGGAAGAACTATTGGGAGGCATGCTGAGATAAAATGCCCATCCAAATGAAAGGAAAGCATAGAGCCAGTAGATGTTTATGTTGATCAGAAGATGTTAAAATCCCCACTTTAGAAATTTGGGGAATGGAAACTGGAAATAAAACACAAGCCACAACTGATTTAAAAGATGAGGAGAACAAGATAATGATCTCTTGAAAGAAATTAGACCCTTAAAGCAGCCTAACAATTGCTGGAAAACCATCTTAACCCACTAATGAGACAGATTGTCCAGCAGTAATATATACATGATGTCAGAAGCAGGTAAAAATTACTGGATAGGCAAATTTGAATTGGGGAACACCTGCAGGAAGTAAAACAAGAAACATCTCCTGTCTGAAGAGCAAGGTACCTTCATTTATATGAAGTGCTCAGACCTATAGCACCATCTTACCGTGGATATAAATGCACTGGTAAGGCACAGGGATTTTTTAAAGCTCTAGTTTCCTCTGCAAATGGGAGAAATAAAAAGTACCAATCGCTTCTGCTCCAAATGTAATGTCAATACCACCTTAATGTTCCAGCATACCAAGGGGCCATTAATGTCATACTTTGAAGTACTCTGCATTTTTAAAGAAATGCCATACCCAGAGGATGTCTGAAACAAGACCCCCGAACCCTATTAGGTGTGGACTGCTCTCCTGAAGAACTTCATGTGTCCTGTAAGAGATCAAGTGTCATATGATAATAGAGGGAGAACACAAGAACAGCAAGAACAGTGACACGTTCACTGGACTCCCTCGGAGATGAAAGGATTCCTAAATACAATTCCTCTGTAAAAATAGACTTAAACCAAAAGGGAAATTTACTTGATATAAATGTGGAAATTAATTTATATAATCAGATTCTAAATCCCTTAGTAGACAGCGGGACAGCTTGATCTGTTTTAAAATCAGAAGAAGGGAATCTTCCCATTCAAAATGTTATTAAAGGAGTTGGATTAGGGGGTGGTCTTTACCCCTATTAGATACCGTATTAAGACTACTTACACTACCGTATAAGACGACTTTTTAACCCCAAAAAAACTGTGTCAAAGTCAGAAGTCGTCTTATACGCCGGGTACTTGCCAATCCCCTGAACGGGGAGA
The DNA here is from genome assembly GCF_032062135.1 of Pyxicephalus adspersus. NCBI lineage: Eukaryota > Metazoa > Chordata > Amphibia > Anura > Pyxicephalidae > Pyxicephalus > Pyxicephalus adspersus. The sequence continues at coordinate 79,850,603 of NC_092864.1, read as the reverse complement.
AGATCCGAGCTCGGGTTAGCCAGAGTCAGCCATCAGAGAGCTTCGGGAACGCTGTGAGCCATGCGGTATAGATTTATATGCGTGTTAAAGAATATTGTGATTTACAAATCAGCCACTAGGTGGAGCTGTGTGAATACTTTAAATAGAAGGGTAGACAATTCTATTATTTAAAGTAAAATTTTTCTTTGTTACTGTTTTCTGTATTTTAACTGGAAAAGATGGGGGTCGTCTTATATGCCCAGTCGTCTTATACGCCGGAAAATACGGTACTACTCCCACTAAAAATCTGAACTGGCCCCTTTCAAAGTGAAGCCTCTTTACTTCTAAGTGATTCTGTTCCCTGCAATTTGCTAGGAATAGATTTACTTACCCAAACAAAAGCTGGGAAATTGGAGGTCATGATTGTGATGAGGTAATGTAATTATGAGGAAGCAGAGAGGGTGAAGGATTCCCAAATCAAAGATGCTGATCTTACTGCTTTCATAGATGGGTCTTGTTATACTCAGGAGGGATATGCATTTTCTGGCTACTCTGTTATTACTCAAAGATCAAGTAATAATTTAGGGGAAACTACCGGAGCCGCGTGCGGCTCTTCAGCCTCCTTGTTGTGGCTCCCTTCGGCTGCCGCGGGGAGATCTCTGATGGGGGATCCCCTTC
>NC_092864.1:79807642-79848964 GCF_032062135.1 Pyxicephalus adspersus | reverse complement strand
CAAAATGGCTCTTTTGATAGTAAAGGTTGCTGACCCCTGGTCTAGGTGACTGAGCTAATGGCTCTGATACAGGCCTGCATAATAAGTAAATGGTATAAATTCATGGTGTATACTGATTCACAGTTTATCTTTGGCATATGTCATGATTTTGGCCAGTTGTGGAAGTTGAGGGGCTTTATGACAACTAGTGGAAAGCCTATAAAACATGCTGAGCTCATGAAGAAAGTCCTCAAGGCACTTTGGTTTCCAAATTTAGCCATAATAAAATCTGAAGCCCATACTAAGGACACTGATAAAATTTTAATTGGAAATGAAAAAGCTGATGCCATGGCGTAAATTAACAGCATTAAATGGTACCGAATCTATAGAGATCTTTGTGGCCACCTCCTCTCCCGAGGAACCTGATCAGGTAGACATAACAGTCATAAAGAACCTGTAATTGCAAACTAATGAGAAATTTAAAAAAAAGATCAAAAGTTCAAGGATGTACTGAGAAAGATGGATTTTGGACCCATGAGGATGGTAGATTCTGTGCGCCTCCTATGCTGTATACATATCTAGCTGAGGCAATGCATGGCCCATCTCATCTGTCCAAAGGATCTATGATTTCATCAGTAAGCACACATTGGATTCTTCTAGGATTTACTACTGTTACAGAACAATATTGTCATGAATGTGAGATGTGTCAATTGTATAATCCTGGAAATCTAGTAAAAAATTTTTAACCTAAAGCTTTGTACCCCTTTCAGAGGTTACAGATTGATTGTTTAATTACTGAACTCACTAATCTGAGTATGTTCTGGTGTGTGTAGATCTGTTCTCTTGATGAATAGAGGCTTGGCCAATTGTCCTGGTGGAATCAGTAGAATCAAACCCTGGAAGAATGTCAGAAGTTATGGAAGGCCTCCAGACTGAACAGAAGTTCACACTCCATATTAAGAAAGTCTTACTAGCATAATAAAAGTGTCTTGTTGAGATTTATGAACATACCTGTCTCTATGGGTCAAAATCCTTCCCCTTATGTTAAAGTCTATTAGACATATCCCTGGGGATCATTTTTAAATATTTTTTGGTAGGATTGAATTTTTCTTCCATAAGAGATGAAATTAATGCATTGCTTATTGTATGAACTATAGTTGCATAAACAGCTTACTAAGTTGCATGTCCACGTTTTCTCTTCTATTCCAGATCTCTACCTCACTAGTACATACCACCTACAACCAGGAAAATGACCCTACAGTCCTAAATGAATTTCACACCAAGGAGTCCACCCGAGAGTTAGGGTATATGGGGAATAAAATCTAAATCCTTTAAGGACATGTTTAAAGGAAGTCCTGAGATTGACTTGTTTGTGACATATCTACCAAATGAGACATTCCCTGAGTGTGAGGTTTGTCCTATTCTAGAAATCTTTCCTGAAATGGTTATTAGAGATGACGTGACTTATTCACCCATTAGTGAAGATTCTGTGAATGCTATGGATCCATTTTTGGGAAAATTATGCGTCTTGGTATATTATTTATGTTACTAGTAATGTGGGGAAAACAAAAACAACATGCAAGGTAAATGACAAAGTATGCAAAGACACTGGTATAATGAAAACATTCACTCAGAGGAGGGGATATGTCTATACTTTTTCGTTACACATGTTATAAAAGACACTTGCACCATTGAGGTATATTAATTATTTGAAGTGGTATATTGATATGCAAATCAATCTTTATATTTTTGGGTCCAAATCCTTGGAAGTGGGATATTTTATGTAATAGTATAGATTTACCCTGAATAAATGAGTAAGGGATTGGATGGCCCATGAATGAGGATTATTATTATTATTATTATTATTAAACAGGATTTATATGGCGCCAACATATTACGCAGCGCTGTACATTAAATAGGGATTGCAAATGACAGACTAATAATGACAGTGATACAGGAGGAGAGGACCCTGCCCCGAAGAGCTTACAATCTAGTAGGTGGGGAATTTCACACACAATAGGATGGGAGATATGTAGTGGTGGGAAGTAGTGGTGGTTTCAAAAGACAGAGGAAGCCGGGTAGGCAAGTTTGAAAAAATGGGTTTTGAGCGCTCTTTTAAATGAGCAGAAAGTAGGAGCAAGCCGAATAGGACGAGGAAGACCATTCCAGAGAGTTGGAGCAGCTCTAGAGAAGTCTTGTATCCGTGCGTGTGATGAGGTTATGAGTGAGGAAGTCATTAGTAGGTCATTGGAGGAGCGGAGAGAGCGGCAGGGGGAGTATTTTTTAACCATGTCAGAAATGTAAGTGGGACAATAACTGTGTAGGGATTTCAAGGCAAAGCACAGGAGCTTAAATTTGATTCTAAGGTGAAATGGAAGCCAATGGAGAGAACTACAAAGAGATGCAGCGGAAGAGGAGCGGAGGGAAGGATGGATGAGTCTGGCTGCAGCATTCATAATAGATTGTAGAGGAGAGAGTCAGGTTAGTGGAATACCAGAGGGGAGGAGGTTACAGTAGTCCAGACGAGAAATGATAAGAGCATGTATAAGGAGTTATAAGGATATGAGAGATGTGAATGTGACCACTGATTGCCGGACTCTGTGTGTACAATTTGGGCCTTTTGTATGGCCACTTTGTAAATGTTACTGGACATTTACTGTTTCAATACAGTTGTGTTAAAAATTATAATTACCCAGGTTCAGGTGTTTTGGTAACGGATCCAAGACAATGGTGCACATGGGAAGGACAGGGTAAGGTAGGTGTAACTGTGTTTCAAATTATATGGAAGTATGGAAACTGTTTTGGAGCCTGCAAACTTGAATCTTGGTAAATGTAGTGCACCCATAATTGAAGCTGCAGAATTGATAGTCCCACAGTTATCCTCACAATGGATTGTATTACAGGAACTCTGCATTATGCACTTGGAGGATAACAATGAAAGATTTTTAGAGTTGATAACTGGGTTAGGAGATGTGCTGCATATGTAAACAATATGGATTTGAAAGTGTTAAATAAATCAGGGAGATGTAGGTGATGTGAAGTGAAGACAAAATTAGACATAAATCTTATACTGGAAAATTTACAACATGCTAAAGTTGATGCTGCTGTTTCTTTGTCTGATACCATGAAAGTTAAAATTAAAGGGTTAATCGCTAGGCTGGTAAAACAGGAAGAAGTTCAACTCGCTCTGTTCTGCACCCTAATACAATCTGAGTTGTCACAAGCTCTCAAGTTTATGATCACCTCCCTTTTATTATGGACAATTTTCACTCAATTTAAAGAAACATTCTAGGAAGGCGGTGCCTACGTTTGGTGGTTAACACTGTTTATACTGCTATAAACATAGGTACCATCTTGTCAGATGATGTTGTCCTTCATCCTAGGTTGTATCACGATCTGATGGTTTATGAGTCAAGGTAGCCTAGAATTATAGACACTGATGGGTGCTGGAGAACCACTGTATTGCTTTACTTGTTTATAATAATGTATTTTACGATTAAGCTAAGTGTAAAAATAAAAAAAGCATGTACCTCTATTAGATAACTCCTTTTGAACCGTAAGATTGATAAATAACGTAGGGGCAACCCTTCAACGGGATTCTTCAACTACTGACGTCTAAGGAGGCACCTTCTTTGTATTAATTGAGTTTGATTACCTCTAAGATGTATTGAACCTCATTGTAATCAAAGCAGGTACGGTAGATGTGGGCAGTCCATCCCCTTGGGATGGACAAGATGCCTACAAAGGCCTGAATCACACTATATCAGAAAGATTAACCTTCTGGTGAAGTGTATGTACAGGGAGTGGCTCTGACTACCCAGATTAGGAAGGTTTGTTATGTTTAAAAGATTTTTGATATACAATATGAAATTGTTTACTGCTAAAATTTTGTCTATATACATTCTTACCCTCAAAAATGTTGGTTGTTTTACCATATATTTCAACTTTATTTAATGCTGACCTCATCTATCCTGGAGAAAATAATTCAATGTTTTGTAGATTTTGCATTCAACCAAGATGGCTAAGGAATACCTGACCCTGTTATACCCACACCTGATGACTATTTGTTGATAAAAGTTGTTATAAGGAACCCATTACCCTTCTAAATGTTTCCAGGAGGTCCTGAGATAAGCACTGTCCAGCAATAGACCAACATCTCACCTATGATGATGCCACTCCACTCTTCCAAGGCAGAAGGTTGAAAGATTACTCCTGTGAATACTATGAACGTCGTGATGTACAGTGCAAGTTCCAGGCCTACAGTCTTCCCTGGCACCTAAGACCTACATCAAAGTTCGGGAAGTAATCTTTGTTACCAATGTTGAATACATTTTTATTTCTCTTTGTTTATGCATCACCAATATGAATCTAAGCTGGTGTAGCCAGCAAATAAGTGCTGTGGGGGGCAGGCTCCCCAAGTCTCTTGTATGAGTACAAAATCCTTGATGGTACTATAAGCTCAGAAAATGAACTTGAGGAGGGAAATGATGTGGATTTTTATGATTCCTACCTAAATAAAATCATAAATACATTATACACAAGGCTTTTGCCTCATACCAACAAAAGGACTATTACATCTACACACATTGCCCCAAGGGATCTTTGGGTTCAGACTTGTGACCATTGTTCTATCAGATGTTCAAAGACTTTTCTCACTCTGCCTAATTTACACCTTAACCGAAGTATATGAGATATATATCGCGAAAACTGTATTGTGGGGGGTTTGAACATCCTGTACATTCGGTATCTTGTGTCCCTTTGATGTGTCCAAAGTGTGTTGAAGATCAAAGGATGGTCACCTGGGGTATTGTGAAGATATCAGGGTCATAAATTATTTTACTCGGGATTTCTGAAAAGTTACGTATCTTTTCTGTCCCTTCTACTTTACATTGTATAAATACCAATGTGTTTTTTGAATAAAATAGAACAATAACCACTTTGGATTGTTCTCACACATGTGTCTGTAATCTGGGGATGATCTCCTTGCATAGTATCTTAGCTACGGTCCTTGCATTTTCTTTCCTGACTACAAAAGCTTCTACCCATTTGTTGAATCCATCTGTAATACCTAACATTATCTGACATCCATTGGAAGCCTTTGGCATGTGTGTGAAGTCAATTTGTAACTCTTGAAATGGACCCTGTGGTGGTAACAAATATTCATGTTGTCCTTCTTTCTTTCCTTGCACGTTATTTCTAGCACATGGTAAACAGGAAAGTATTGCTTGTGTATGTTCCTTTAAATTCTAGGCACAAAATCGCTTGTTTATTTCTTGTGTTGTGGTCCTAATGCTTTTGTGTCAGATACCGTGGATTTGAAAAACAATGAGGGGTACTGCTATTTGGGGCAGCCCTACTATCCTTCCTTTTGAAGAGATTCCAAAGGAATCTAAGGTCAATCCTTCATTTTCCCAGAAATCAATGTCCTGTGAAGTGGTGAAGGATTGTAAATGAGTTATAACTGTATTGGTTTCAGTGGAAGCTAGGATTGCAAGCAGAAGTGTATCGGGGGGCTAGTGGTGGGTGTGGTAAACTGAGCAGCGGCTTTGGCATGAAAATCTGCTAGTCTGTTGCCCCTGGCATTGAAGGAATTGGAAGAAGTGTGTGTGCTTAACATTTGACAATGGTTATTTAATTAGGGAGGTCAATGGCTTGTAAAAAATTTAGAGAAAAAAAGTTTTGAAATTATTGCTGAATGGGTTTTCCATCAGCTGTGGTAAAACCTCTTCGCTGCCAAATGGCTCCAAAATCATGTACGACTCCAAAAGCATAGCTGGGAGTCATTGAATATGTTTACAGAATTTCCTTCCTTAGTTTCACAGGCTCTGGTGAGTAGTGTTAGTCGAATAGCTCACTATTCGATTCGACCGCTATTCAGTCGAATAATGCATAATTATTTGGGTGATCGACCGTCGAATTTGAACTCCATTAAAGTCAATAGGGGGAAAATTTGGGTTGTTTTACGGACTGTGTAGAGCTTCTACAGCCTATAAATACATTTAAAAAGACATGTCAAGACTCCCCCAGCTCTGCACAACACTGTACAAGTAAAAAAAAAAAAAAATAGGAAAGTCTTTTTTCTGTTGATGGCAAGGCTATTTTAAGGGGCGGTCAAGGAAACATGTCGGATTTTATACGGTCTCCGAGTAGAGGCAGAGAGGGACATGAGGGTGTTCCTCTTGTCCAAAAATTAGCCACCAGGTTTCACCGCTCCGTTACAAGCCATTCACAGGCTTCAGAGTACAGGCAGAGGTCTCTGAGGGGGGTCTTTCAGTCAAAAAATTAGCCAGCTAGACAGCTCTGTTATAAGTTACAAGTGACAGGTGGCAGCAGCAGGAGGAGGAGGCAGTGGGCACTGAGACAGAGCAGGGACCGCATTAGTAACTGGCATCTAGAGCTTGTTGTAGTGCATCATCAATGCCATCTAGATGGCTGTAATGCCATATTTATGAATTGAGTACTGACAGGTGGCAACAGGAGGAGGAGGAGGCAGTGGGCCCTGAGACAGATTGTGGACAGCATTGGTAACTGGCATCCAGAGTGGGTTACTGGGCAAGTGGCATCAGTTACAGCATGAGGAGGAGGCGGTGGGCCCTAAGAAAGAGAAAGGAAGGCATTAGAGGTTGAGGCCATCAACGAGATTCCATTCTGTCCCTACCTACTATGTAGCGAAACCACATGAAACAGAACTGGCTTGGCAGAATCGGCGGGGAAAGAACACCCTGTTGAGCTTGAGTCTAGTCTGGCATCTAGAGCTGGGTACTGGGAAGTGGGCAGGCGGTAGCAGTAACAGCATGAGGAGGAGGTGGCAGGCCCTGAAACAGACTGTGGAGAGCATTGTTAACTGCCATCTAGAGCTGGGCACTGGGCAGGTGCCCTCCTTGCTCTGTCTCAGGGCCCACCGCCTCCTTCTCATGCTGTTACTGCTGCCGCCTGCCCAGTACTCAGCTCTAGATGCCAGTTACCAATGCTGTCCACGCTTCGTCTCAGAGCCCACCGCCTCCTCTTCCTGCTGTTCCTGCTGATCGCCCAAGGCTTAAAAAATATGAGCCATCAGGATGCACGTATACTTTTGATGAGCCAGCTGATTCGAGTGGGTGGCATCCGTAACCCTGGAGCGCAGCTCGAATCGTAAGTGGAAGTGCATCCAATGTGGATGTGAAGTCAATCACATCCAATTGGTGCAAATCTGCCAGTGTGGCGCTGTAGAAATTCCCTTCTTTGATGTCCCAGCACCTTTGATGTACCAGTTCCAACAGACATGAACATGTTGCATATCACCAAACATTTGGGGCTCAGTATGAGCTGGGGGTGAGCCGAATAAACAGGTGGTCCAGGTTGGTTTTGTACATTTGCAGTGATTGCTCATGATACCTAATAATATCCTATATACACGAGTTGATGATGCTGAGGTCCATGTTGGAAGTTGGCCAGCATGGTCTCTATGTACTCCGAAGAAACACGGGTCAGGAAATAGAACCGTACAAGGTGGTGGTCAGTTCTGTAATCACGCACTTAGTGGTAATTTATGCCATTGTGCATTTCACCCAGAGATCCCCCAACGTGTCATTTGCAAATTACATCTCACCCTTCCCTTTAAGCTGCTTCTCAGTCTGAAACTCATAATTCTGCAGTATTTTCACAAGATCCTTGTTGACAGATCTTTGAATGGAGTCTCCCAGGACAGCCACATACTTGTTGTGGAGAAATCTCTGGACGTTTGCTGAGCTCAATAACTTCATGGCTCAATGTGGTCATCCAGGACCTCTTGGTTGCCGTTAAATATACTGGTGTCTCCCATCTCATCCCCCTAACATATACAGAGGGATTGCTGTCCCACTTCCCAGTTCCGGGGTAACATACACAGAAATTCGGTCCGATAAAGCGTGGTACCGATGAATGAAGCAGAAGACGTGGCCTTCTACATTCAATTACAAATTTCAGATTACACACTTTGGGGTGTCATTAAAGATACACTACACCCAGCTCTAGATGCCAATTACTAATGCCTTCCACACTCCGACTCAGGGCCTGCTATCAAGTGAAAGCACATGAAATGAAATGGGGCTTGGCGGAATCAGTGGGGAAAGAAAATCCTGTTGAGCTTGAGTCCAGTCTGTTATCTAGAGCTGGGTACTGGACAGTGGTAAGGAAACAGCAGTAATAGCAAGAAGAGTAGGTGGTGGGCCCTGAGTAGTGTGGATGACATTGTTAACTGGCATCTAGAGATGGGTACTGGGAAGAGGAGGCGGTGGCCCCTGAGACGGAGCAAGGATGGAATTAGTGGTTAAGGCCATCACCTATTTGGACAGTGTATAAGCTGTAGCTAGTGGAGACATTGCTTTGTAGGGAACTGCCTTTTCCTATCTGCAAGCTGTAACTTTGTAAAATGCCGCGAGGATAGCCCTGTTAACTGGCATCTACAGCTGGGTACTGGGAAGGAGGCCGAAGTAACAGCAGGAGGAAGAGGTGGTGGGCTTTAAACCAAATTGTGGACTGCATTAGTAACTGGCATCTAGAGTTGGGTACTAGGCAGCAGCAGTAACAGCATGAGGAGGAGGCATTTAGCACTGAGACAAGTGTGGACAACATTAGTAATTGGCATTTAGAGTTGGATACTAGGCCGGCAGCACCAAAACCAACATGATTCGAAGGCAGTGGGCCCTGAGACGAAGTGTGGACGACATTAGTATCTGGCATCTAGAGTTGGGTACTGGGCAGGCAGCAGCATAATTTACAGCAGGAGGAGTAGGAGACGGTGAGCTCTGAGTCGGAGTGTGGATGGCATTAGTATCTGGCATCTAATGTTGGGTAATGGGCAGACGGCAGCATCATTTACAGCAGAGGAGAAGGCGGTGGGCCCTGAGACCGAGTGTGGACGGCATTAGTATCTGGCATCTAGAGTTCGGTACTGGGCAAATGGCAGCATCATTTACAGCAGGAGGAGTAGGAGGTGGTGAGCTCCGAGACAGAGCGTAGACGGCATTAGTATCTTGCATCTGGAGTTGGGTACTGGGAAGGCGGCAGCAGTAACAGGCAGTAGGAGGCAGTGGGCCCTGTGACAGAGCGTGGACCACATTGGAGGTTGAGGCCATAACCTCTTTGGACAGTGTAGAAGCTGTAGCTAATTGAGACATGACTAGATTAACGAAAATCATACTTTCCATACCTACTATCTAGTGAAACCACATAAAAGGGAACACGGTGGAATCCGCAGGGAAATACATACATTTTTTATCATTTGTGGATACCTATGTCTAAATATCTGTATTTGTTTCACATAAATACATACATTTTTATGGGTTTTAGGATACTGTCACGGATAACAGGGAGGGGAGGGAAACAGAAAGGTTATACTCAGTACTAGGCTTCCAATGGCTAGGGAAAAGGAAATGGTCGCCCCCTTGCAGACACCCTAACCTAGCCCTAACTCCTAACAGTATGAGTATCCCCTGATGGTGGGAATACTCATACACAGGAACCAAGGCCCTACTAGCCCTGTATAGCCCTAGGAGTAGTGACTGGCATGAGACTACTGGTTCCTTCCCTTATGAAAGACCCAGTATCTCCCTGAGGCCTAGTAAACAACAAAAGAACAACAAAACACCAAAAGTAATTCAACTTATCTTAATAGCAGATATATAAGCAGGAACTCTGGATGGCACAACACTCCAGCTCTTCACATCCCAGCAGTGAATATCAACCGCATAGCATGAAGTGTGAGGTCAGACTAAATGGAGGAGCAGTAATGACCACCAGCTGCACCTGATGCAAGGGGAGGGGTCATTACAAACAAACAAATAAAAACAAAGAGACTGTCAGATAACCTTACATGCAGCTTGTCTGATAGATCCTCTAACTTCAGTCACGGAAGGGACCGTGACAGTACCCCCCCTTCTACGGGTGGCCTCCGGACACCCAGGACCGACCTTATCTGGATTAACCCTGTGGAAAGCTCTCACTAGACGACTAGCAGGAACCCACATTCTCTCCTCTGGACCGTACCCCTTCCAGTGAACGAGATACTGGAGAGATTTGTGGAGAATTCGGGAGTACAGTATCCTGGCAATCTGAAATTCTAGATTACCGTCCACCATGACAGGAGGGGGAGGCAAGGAAGAAGGTTCCAAAGGCTCAACAAACCTCTTCAACAGTGATTTGTGGAACACATTATGAATCTTTAAAGCTCGTGGAAGTTCAAGACGAAAAGCAACTGGGTTAATAATGGCAGAGATCTTATATGGCCCAATAAACCTTGGACCCAACTTCCAAGAAGGTTTCAACTTAATGTTTCTTGTTGACAGCCACACAGAATCACCCACTCTTAGGTCCGGACCACTCATTTGTCTCTTGTCAGCCATACGTTTATACTTGCTGCCCATCTTTTTTAAATTATTTTGAATTTTCTGCCAAATAGATGACAAAGAAGAAGAAAATCTTTCCTCTTCGGGAATGCCTGAAGTCTCAGTACCAGAAAATGTGCCAAATTGTGGATGAAACCCACATGCCCCAAACAGCTTGTCTGACAGATCCTCTAACTTCAGTCACGGAAGTCACCAAGTTCTATCAGAATAAAATATCTGTATTTTTTGGAGAAAAATATATAATTTTTTATGGCCCTTTGGATAGATACCAACTACCAAGTGCTATCAGAATTAAATATCTTGTATTATATCACAAAAGCCAGAAATAATTCTATATATATCCATAAAAATACAGATATTTCATTCTGATTGCACTTAGTATCTATCCAAAAACCAATAAATTATTTTTTTCTATAAAAAAAAATACAGATATTGAATTCTATTCCCACTTGCTATATATCAAAATAGCCATAAAAAATCTGTATTTCTCTCTAAAAAATACTGATATTTAAATACAAATTGTTAAATATCTGTATTTTTAGGAGAGAAATACATACATTTTTATGGCTTTTTTGATAGCAAGTTGTAGCCTGAATTAAAAATCTGAATTTTTTTTATAGAAAAACAGACATTTTTCTGTTTATTTTGAGAGATTACAAGTGGCTTTTATGTCTTTTTTGATAGATAGGAAGTGGTATCAGAATGAAATATCTGTATCAAAAAACCCATAAAAACTTCTGTTTTTCTATAAAAAAAAATACATATATTTATTTTTGATAACACTTTCTATCTATCCAAAAGGACAGAAAAATGTTTGTATTTCTCTACTAAAAATACATTTTTTTAATTATGAATCACACAGCTCCATTACAAGTGATATAGGCCTCAAAGTAGAGGCAGAGAGCCTTGAGGGAGGTGCTCGGTAAAAAAAATTAGACAGTTACACATCTCTATTGCAAGTTTTAGACCTCAGAGACAGAGTAGAGGTAGAGGGCCACTAGGGTGAGGAGTAGTGTTGTTCGAATTCGGGTCGTCCTTATGTTCGACCTGAATATGGCTGTTCGAATTCGGGTCGACCCGACCCGAATTTTGCTGCATTCGACAAACCCGAATTCGGATTTCCCAGAATGCACTGAAACAACTGGGCAGGGTGGGCAACTCTCCCATGCCCTCCAAATACAGCACGGATGACCCCTCCATCTTTGTTGTGGCAGACAGCCGATTGGCTGTCTGTCACTGCATGCCACACAGGCAGCCATTGGCCTATATAAGGGGAAGGCGTGCCTGCATTTCCATCTCCTGACAGAGATTTTGCTGATAGCAACACAACCTTCCCGTGCTGCTTGGCTTGCTTTCTTTGTCAAGTGAAAAAAAGTGCTTTACTTTGTTAGACTGTGTCACACTCACACTATTAGTCAGATAGATTGTTGGATTGTACTGTATTTGTGCAGTCCTGAAATCTACTGTACTCAGATAGGTAGAGTGTTTCACTGTTTGCTAGAAAGATAGATGGATAGATAGATAGATAGATAGATAGATAGATAGAAGGTTAGAAGGCTAGAGGCTAGAAGGATAGAAGCTAGAAGGATAGAAAGCTAGCTAGATAGATAGATAGTCAGTCAGTGTGTTACATACACGCAGCCAGAGGCAGGGTCCCCTCATGAGTGATCATGAGTGACTTTCAACAATAAATGTGTACTGTAGTCTTCTTCATGGAAAAATAAGACATCCCCTGAAAATAAGACCCAGGGCATATTTTGGCATTTCAAAAAATATAAGAGAGTGCCTTATAATCGGGGAAACAGGGTAGATGACCTCTACTGCTGCTGCCACCCATGCCGCTTAAAGTTGTTTGGCTCCCATGGCTGGTGGAACTGCAATAGGGATCCCTGTTCCTGCTGCTGCCAGCTGAAAAGGCTGAGCACAAGTCCCTTACAAGCACTTCTTGGTAGTGCTGCGTTTTAGGTCCCCTGTATTGGGGCAAGATGAGTTGTTGTATCTCAGGCTTGTAACGTGGATCCAGTAATGTAGCAATCCAATAGTAGTCAGTCTTTGTTTTTATGTGATGTATGCGTGGATCTTTGGCTATGCACTCCTGCATGAAGGCTGTCATGTGGCTCAAACTACCCACAGCTGAGGTAATTCTGGATCCACACTCCTGTGGGTCGAACAGCAGCATACGGTACACCTCATCTTCCTCCGCCTGGTCTTGCCATCCACGGAACATGCCGCCTTGTGTTTGGGTGGATGGATGCCATGTACCCTCAATATTCTCCTCTGCCCCTTCCTCCCCTTCTCCCATGCCTGCAATGTCCTCCTCATCCTCTTCCACTTACTCCTCTTCCTGGATTGGTGGTGCACTATGCCTAGTAGACATGCATGTCCGAGATGATGTTTGAAACTTTATCTCTTGATGCAGCGTCCACTCTGTGTCATGTCTGAGATCCACCATCATCTGTTCCAGCAGGCATATGATGGGGATGGTGTCACTGACACAGCCCTGATCTCTGCTGATCATCCTGGTGGCCTCTTCAAAAGGTGACAATACAGTGCACAGGTCCTCAATTTGTAGCCACTCCGCAGGGCTGAGGAAAGGTAGAGTAGGTATACGTCTGAAACGAACAGACTCTGCCACGTAATCCACCACCACTTTCTGTTGTTCAGCCAGTCGCTGCAGCATGTAAAAGGTGGAATTCCAACGTGTGGCCACATCACAAATTAACCGGTGCACTGGCAGGTTGGGATTTCGCTGTAAATCCACCAATCTGGCAGTGGCTATGTACGACCGGCGGAAATGCTCTGACAACTTTCTAGCCTTCAGCAACAGCAGCTGGAGGCCTGGGTAATTCCTTTGGAAGCACTGTACTATCAGGTTCATGACATGAGCCAGGCAAGGTACGAATTGTATGAATTTCCCACAACAGGTCATGTACTCCACTACGTCTTGTTCATGGTGTGGCAATGATGGACGCCCACCACCAACAGCAGCGCTTCTTGTTCTTGGGTCTGCAGCTAAAATCAAACTCATACTGCTTTGCTTGCCACCCCTGCCAAAGCTGCCCTTTCCTCTTTGGCCAGACATTGCAGAATTTTTTTTTTTTGTGGCTTAACATCCTGCAAAATACGTTGTAGCTAATATGCTATATGTATATGTAAACTTGTACAGTAAGTGTTTCTTTTTATTGGGGCGCGGGGGGGGGGGGGGGGTTGACACAAAAAAATGCAAGTGTGCTGTGTGCGTTGTATTCAGCACTTTGCTTCAGTAGTGACGCTTGTAATATGCAGCACAGTATACAAACTATATACTGCAGTATACACTGCGTCTGTGTGTCTGTGTCTCAGTACAAGTGTGATATCGTGCACGCAGTCAGAGAGGGAACACTGCCTCTGGCTGCATGTATCTATCTATCTATCTATCTATCTATCTATCTATCTATCTATCCCTCTATCTATCTATCTATTATCTATCTATCCATCTATCTATCTATGTATCTATCCCTCTATCTATCTATCTATCTATGTATCTATCCCTCTATCTATCTATCTATCTATCTATCTATCTCTATCTATCTATCTATCTATCTATCTATCTATCTATCTATCTATCTATCTATCTATCTGTCAATGTATGTATCTATCTATCTATCTGTCAATGTATGTATCTATCTATCTATCTAGCTAACAGTGAAACACTCTACCTATCTGAGTATAGTAGATTTCAGGTTTGCACCAATACAGTACAATCCAACAATCTATCTGACTAATAATGTGGGTGTCACACACTCTAACAAAGTAAAGCACTTTTTTTCACTTTGACAAAGCAAGCCAAGCAGAACAGAAAGGTTGCTATCAGCAAATCTATTTTGCTATCAGCAAATCTCTGTCAGGAGTGGTAAATGAAAAAAAATCTTTTAATAACTGTGCTCCTGCACAGCCACCTTATTCTATGTGGTATAGCGCGTCTTCATGCTCTGTACTTGCCTCCTGTAAAAAAAAAGATTCAGGGCACAGTCACTGAGAGCCACGTGTGTGACTTCTGGAAAAAGACAAGCTAGAAAAGGCATTACAATGTCATCAGTGTGAAATGCTTCCTTTGGACAACATTAGAAATTAAAACTTCAGCAATTGTTATTAAAACAAAAATGAGCATTTAATAAGCCAATAAACTGATAATGATTACATGCACCTTCTTACATTACATGCATTACATTACATTAAATGCATGCTTCATGTGCCTGTTTGACTGAATTATAAGACCCCCCTTTTAGCAGCCATTTGCAAACACTTCAGGTGGTGGATTGGAGGGAGAGAAACCATCCTGTTAATTATAGGATAGCTAGGCGGAGGTTGCCCATAGTGGAGGACCTAGCAAACGGGAGGGTGTTAAGTGGGTGGGTTGGGATGTCCAGCCCAAGTGGGGGAAATTGACAGTGCATATGAAACATCAGTGGGATCTTAGGGTGCCTGGGGAGTGGGTGGAAAAAAGATGGTAAACTAGGATTAACTTGATAAAGTAGCCCATGAAAGTGTAAGGGGACTTGTGATCCTCAAAAAGAAAAGTTGGGTGGTAATTGATCCAAGGGGAAAGAACTTGGTCAATTTCTCACTTTAGACATAACACCTTCACTACTGCTGCTTTGAAACACCACAATTTTTCTTACATATGCTAACTTTCACTAACCCAAGCTGCCTGACACCAACCTCTTTCTAATACCTTTATCCATTGATTCCACTGGGCTCCCCTTTCCACCACACCCACATTGTTATGCACCCCTTTAACTTATCCCCCTTACTACTAATTACCTCAGTCTTTGCTTTCAAGCTCTCCCTTCACCACACTTCCACTGAAACAATCTGCCTGACACAAACCTATCCTATGGGCCACCTCAACCTCTTTCTTATACCTCTAGCCATTCATCCCGCTTGGTTGCCCCTTTCCATCACACCCACATTGCTATGTGCCACCCCTTACTACAGTGTTTGCTTTCAAACTCTCCTTACACCACTAAACACTATCCTAACTTCCACTGAACCAAATCCATCATATGGGCCACCCCAACCTTTTTCAACCCACTGGGATCCCTTTTCTGCCACACTGCTATTTACCACTTTACCTGCTGTTCCTTACTACTAATGACTTCAATCTGTGCTTTTAGGCTCTCCCTCCATCATAAATTACCTCAAATGTGTTATTAAGTGACTGTTACAATACCAAGCTTTTGCCCAAACTCAAAGGCTTTCTCAACCGCAAGGGTAACTGCTGCCGACCCAAATTCCACACTCTTTCCAAGCTACAGGTGGGACTCAAACTCATGGTGCAACATGTGGCACTTTATCCACTGAGCAACCAGACCAGCTGCTTGTGAAGGAGTCTAAAACATATGGCTTTATTAGACATACAAACCGGACACTTAAGCTAAAGCAGGTTAGACTATGTGCCTGCTTTGACTGTATTATAAGACCTTTCTTTTTGAAATGGAGTTGATGTTGAAAGTGTAGGGGATGTGGGGGGGGGGGGGGTAAAAAGAGTGGTTTAGCTGGTATGGAGATGTCAATTAAGATGGAAGGGTTGTGTGAGCCTGGGAATGCATGAGGAGTGGGTGGTAAAGAAGAGGGTCAGCAGGGTGATAGAGTTGGTCAAGAAAGTGTAGGACATAGTATGAGCCTCAAAAAGGAAGGATTGGTGGAGTAAAAGATCATGTAAATAGTGTGGTAAAAAGGGCAATCTGTTCCCACTGTGTGGTGCAAAAAAAAAGCATGACAGAGGCTTGAACATTTTCTCAACTTTGCTTTAAACACATTCACTCCAGCCCTTGAGACACCCCAACTTTTCCAACACATGCTAATTAACACCCTTACTTCCTCCACCAACCCATCCAAGCTGCTTGACACCAATTCTTCCTATGGGCCACCTTAACCTATTCCTTACACCTCTAGCCATTTATCCCACTGGGCTGCCATTTCCTCCACACCTGCTCTGATATGCACCATTTTACCTGCTGTCCCTTACTATTAATGACATCAATCCTTGCGTTCAAGATCTTCCTCCATCACTAATTACCACCCTAACTTCAATGGACCCAAGCTACCTGACACCAACCCATCTTATGGGTCACCCCAGCCTCTTTCTGATACCTTTTGCTATCCATCCCACTGGGCTGGCCTTTCCACCACATGCTCATTGATATGCACCACTTTAACTGCTGTCGCTTACTACTAATAACCTCAGACTTTGCGTTCAAACTCTTACTTCATCACTAATTACCACCCTAGCTTCTACTAACCCAAGCTGACACCCACCCATTCTATGGGCCACCCTAATCTCTTTCTTATACCTCTAGTCATTCATCCCGCTTGGATCCCGTTTCCTCCACACTGCTATGTATCTCTTCCATTGCTGTTCCTTATTAATAATGTCCTCAGTCTGTGCTTTTAAGCTCTCCCTGCAACACTATTTACCTCAAACCTGTTATTAAGCTACCCTAGCAGTATTCACGAGTTTGACTTAAGGTGGATTTTACCTGCAAAAAGCGGTAATCCCAAGTCACACTCCAGGACGCTAAAAAAAAAAAAAACCCCACTTACCTTGTTTCTTTGGCATCCTGCTCATCTGTCCAGATCCCCTGGTGCTTGTGAAATAGTCTAAAAGATATGGCCTTATTAGACATACAAACTGAACACTTATGCTAAAGCAGGTTAGACTCCATGTGCCTGCTTTGACTGTTTTATAAGACCTTTCTTTTTGAAGGTGCTTCTAAGCATTTCATGTGCTGGTTCAGCTGTAGAGCAATGGTCCTGCAAGCAGAAGATCGTGACTTCGATTTCATGTCAGGTTGTTAGGTTATTGCATGTGTTGACTAGTGAATTCTGAGGCTTACGACTGATTGGTTACTTTTGTTCCTTGGAAGCTGAAAGTTGACCAATGGGTGCTTTCACTCAAAAGTTATATGTCATCAAGGACTACATGGGGGTTCTATGTGAATCACAAGTGGCAGAGTGGTTAAGTGGAGGTTGTGTTAGCCATTGGATAGCTGGACAGAAGTTGCCCAAAGTGGGGCATGAATGTAAAACTGTCTTCAGATGGGTGACAGAGGGGGCATTGAAAGTGTAGTGGTTGTGGGATGTTAGGGTGTTTAGGGTTAACAACCCTAGTGGTTGATGGTGATAGTTAAAGAGGTTGTGTTAGGCATAGAATTGCTGGAGGAAGGTGGATGGGAAATGGAGTTCATGTGGAAAGTGTAAGGGATGTGAGGTGGTAAAAAAAGAGTTTTATCTGGCCTAGAGAGATGACAATTAAGGTGTAAGGCTTGTGGGGTGCCCAGGGAGTGGGTGGTAAAGAAGAGGGTCAGCTGGATCCGGCTAGAGGAGGTTGTATTATACATACGATTGCAGGGAGAAGGCAGTGCATAGGGAAGGGTGTTAAGTAGGTCAGTTGGGATGTCCACTTCAGGAGGTGGGGATCGAGAGTGCGGGGGTCATGAACATGATACGTCGTTGGGTAGTGGGTAGTATAGAGGAGGAGGATCAGCTGGGTGAAATAGGTGGATAAAAGTGTTAAAAATGAAAGAGATAAAAATGTTGTATGAGCTACAAGAAGGATGCATCATGTTAACAGTGGGATGCAAGACTGAGACACTTTTTGTCTATTTTGCTTTGAAAATCTTCACTCCTGCCCTTGAGGCACCCCAACTTTTCCAACACATGCTAACTAAAACCTAACTTCCTACTTCAACCAATCCTAGGGGCCACCAGAACCTAATCCTTACACATCTAGCCATTCATACCAATGTGCTGCCCTTTCTGCCACACACCCACACTGATATGCACCACTTTAACTGCTCTCCCTTACTACTAATTACCTAAATCTCTGCATTCATGCTCTCCCTTCATCACTAATTACCACCCTAAGTTCTACCGACCCAAGCTGCCTGACACCAACCCATCTTATGGGTCACCCCAACCTATTTCTTATGCCTCTAGCCATTCATCTCACTGGGCTCCTTTTTCCACCACTTTAACTGCTCTCCCTTACTACTAATGACCTTGGTCTTTGCTTTCAAGCTCTTCTTTCACCACTTATTACTTCCCTAACTTCCACTGACACAAGCTGCCTGACACCAACCTATCCTCTGGACCACCATAATCTTCTTACTAATGCTCTCAGTCTGTGCTTTTAAGCTCTCCATGTCGCAATAATTACCTCAAACCTGGTATTAAGTGACTGTTACAACAGAAGTCCAAACTCACAGTAACCCCATTCAGCTCGCATGTATGCAACCTCCAAGAGCTTTCTCAATTGCAAGGGTGACTGCTGCCAGGACAAATTCCAAATTCTTCCCGAGCCACAGGTGGGACTGGAACTAATGGTCTAACATGTGCTCAAGCGATGCCTGTACCCACTGAGCCGCCAGACTAGCTGCTTGTGCAAAAGTCTGAAATATCTGGCCTTTTAGACATACAAACTGGTGATTTATGCTAAAGAAAGTTAGACTCCATGTGCCTGCTTTGGCTGTATTATTATTATTATTATTATTAAGACCCTTCTTTTTGAAGACATTTGGAAACATGTCATGTGGTGATTTAGCTGTAGAGCACTGGTTCTGTAAGCAAAAGCTTGTAAGTTTGATGCCCAGTGGTAACGTCTCAGGTGGTTGCATGAGCAATACCTTTAGCCATTTATCCTGCTGGGCTCCCCTTCCAAACACACCTGCATTGCTATGCACCACTTTAATTGCTGTCCCCTACTACTAATGACCTCAGTCTTTGCCTTAAAGCTCTCTCTTCATCACTTTTTGCCACCCTAACTTCCACCGAACCAAGCTGCCTGACTCCAACCTATCCCATGGGCCAACCCATGGGTGTCAACCTCCCCCATAATTCCCAAGGGCATTCCACTAACTGCAGGGATGCGCTCCTCCATGTTTGTTGTGGCAGGCAGCCAATTGGCTGTCGGTCACTGCATGCCACACAGGCAGCCATTGGCCTATATAATGCCAGAGCATGCTTGCATTTACCACTCCTGATGGAGATTTTATAGCATCACAAAAAAATTTAAAAAATCTACTTACTGTACAAATTTCCACTTTTTGAAGCATATTAGCTACAAAGTATTTTGCAGGGTGTCAAGCCACACAAAAATTTCTACAATGTTTGGCCAAGGAAGAAGGGGCAGCTTTGGCAGGGGTGGCAAGCAAAGCAGTATGTTTTTAACTGCAGACCCGAGAACAAGAAGCGCTGCTGTTGGTGGTGGGCGTCCATTATTACCACACCATGAAGAAGAGGTAGTAGAGTACATAACCCAGCCTGGGTCAAGTGATTGTACCCTCTCTTCATCCCAGTCCCAGACACAGGCCTCACAGGGTCCATGATACATCTGTTCCTCCTAGTTCTTCATCAGTGGCTGGAAAGTCTCGTGTACAGCAGTATGTAGAGGAGTCCCACCGAGGGGTTGGAGAGGCGGAGCTACAAGCATTCATTCAAGATGCTCAATTGTTTCAGTCACCTGATGAAGAGAGTCAGTTCACAGGCTTTCCCCCCAGCTACTTTTCACCCGAAAACTCTGAGCCCGAAGAGCCAATGCAAACTGGCACCAAAAGGCTACTGCTTTCTTTCGGCACATACAGGGAAACTGATGATGATGATGATGTCCTTGATCTGACTTAGGCAAACAAGGAGATCATCATAGGCAGGAAGAAGAGGTGGAGGAGGTTGCAAAGAGGGGGAGAGAAAGGAAGAGGGTAAAAGCTGCCCACACTCTGCATTCTTCAAGTACCAGTGAGGCAAGTCATAGTCGTCCATCGTCGAAAGCTGTCACCACAGCTGTGCCTCAACAACCGCCACCACGAGCACCAGCTCCAGAGCACCTTTCGGTCCACTTAGATGTTCACACATATGGGCATTTTTTTAATGTCCACAGTGATGACAACATTATGGTCATCTGCAAACTGTGTGCTCAATACTTAAAATGAGGCAAAAACCCAAACAAACTTGGAACAAGTTGCATGAGCACACATTTAAAAAGCCACCACCCGGTAACACCTGGTCCGTGCACAGAGCTCTATGCGACTACCTCCACCCAAGAAGCAAGATCAAACTGCTATATCTTCCTCCGCTGCCTTTCCTTCTTTCTGCCACCAAAGCTACCCGTGCTGCTACCAGCAATTTGAGTGGGGCATGTAGCCGAGCATTACCTTTTTCAGGCTCCACCAGGGGTGAGCAGGAGCTCCAACGCAGATCGGCTGCTGTTTTTCACATTGCTAGCAGTCAAGACCAGTCATCATTGCCATCCCCCACACCTTCTACCCCATCGTCCAATGTTTCTGTGGTCCATCCCCCAGATGCTGGAGCGCAAGAGGAAATATGGCCGAAATTACCCCAAAACAAAGCTAATCAATGCAGCAATTGTACAGCTAATTGCGTTAGAGGTCCTCCCTTACTGGTGGACTCCAATGCGTTCCGTTATATATATATAACGATATATTTCCCATACAGCTCACAGGGGAGGATGCAGCTGCAGCAAGGCCTGCATACCTACCTCCACCCAGAGGACATCGCCATGCAATTTCTTCCTCAACCCCCACTTCTACCTCCTCCTTTCACTCATGTGCCTCAACATCTTTCTCCAGGGACTCTTTGCCATGGAGATCCAGCACCTCCCATTCGGCAGCATCTGTTCCCCGCCAGCAACAACCTGCAGTGCACAATTCAGACGTTGCCACACAGTCCTGAGGTTGCGAAGCCTGGGTTCCCTGAGCCACACGGGCGCAGCCATTCTAAGTGCCTTGCAGAAGCAGGAGGACATATGGCTAACTCCCAAAGACTCCAGCCAGGCAAGGTCGTGTGTTACAACGGGGCCAATCTGCTGGCAGCCCTCCGTTGTGGGAAAGTCACACACGTACCTTGCCTGGCTCACGTCATATACCTGCGCTTCCTTAGGAATTACCCAGGCCTCCAGCCGCTGCTGCTGAAGGCCAAAAAGTTGTCAGCGCATTTCCGCCGGTCGTACACAGCCAGTGCCAGATTGGTGGATGTACAGCGAAATCTCAACCTGCCAGTGCACCGGTTAATTTGTGATATGGCCACACGTAGGAAATCCACCTTTTACATGCTGCAGCAGCTGGCTAAACAACAGAAAGCTGTGGTGGATCACGTGGCAGAGTCTGTTTGTTTCAGACCTATACCTACACTACCTTTCTTTAGCACTGCGGAGTGGCTGCAAATTGAGGATTTGTGCACTTTATTGTCACCTTTTGAAGAGGCCACCAGGATAATCAGCAGGGATCAGGCCTGTGTCAGTGACACCATCCCTATCATATACCTAATGGAAGAGATGATGGTGGATCTCAGGCGCAACACAGAGCGGACGCTGCATCAAGAGATGACTTTTCAAAAATCTTGGACGTACGTGCCTACTAGGCATAGTGCACCCCAAATCCAGAAAGAGGAGGAGGTGGAAGAGGATGAGGAGGACATTGCAGGCATGGGAGAAGGGGAGCAAGGGGCAGAGGAGGATATTGAGGGTACATGGCATCCATCTACCCAAACACAAGGCGGCATGTTCCGTGGATGACAAGAGAGAAATACAGACATTTTTGTGTCCTTTTGGATAGATAGCAAGTGGTATGGAAATAATTATCTGTATTTATTTTTACAGAAATAAAGAGGTTTTTCTCGCTTTTTTGATAAATAGCAAGTGGTATCAGAATGAAATATCTGTATTTTTTTAAAAGAAATACAGAATTTTTTATGGCTTTTTTGACAGATAGCAAGTGGTACAATAATTAAATATATGTATTTTTTTAAAGCAATACAGAAATGTTTCTGTTTTTTTGGATAGATTGCAAGAGGTATCATAATTAAAGATCTGTATTTTTTTTTACAGAAATACAAAAATTTTGGGGGGTTTTGGATAGATACTAAGTGCTATCAGAATGAAATATCTGTATTTTTTATGGATAAACATAAACATTTTTCTGGCTTTTGTGATAGATTGCAAGAGGTATCATAATTTAAGATACCTCTTGCAATCTATCACAAAAACAGAAAAGTTTCTGTATTTATTGATAAAAAATACACATGTTTTATTATGATACCACTTGGTATCCATCCTAAAACCCATAAAAATGTTGGAATTTCTCTCCAAAAAAATACAGATATTCAATCTCGTTCCCACTTTGCTATATATCTCCAAAGCCATTTCTGTATTTACCGTATTTTTCGCCCTATATGACGCTCCGGAATATAAGACGCACCCAATTTTAAAGGAGGAAAATCTAGAAAAAAAAGATTCTGAAAGATTATTCCCCTTCTGATCACTCATTCTCCCGCTCGGTGAGTATTTTTTTTTTCTTTTTCTACTAGGTCTTATTTTCGGGGTAGGTCTTATATTAGGGCAGGTTGGGGGAAAAGTGCTAGGTCTTATTTTCGGGGTAGGTCTTATTTTCGGGGAAACACGGTATCTATCATAAACATATTCTGTATTTTTTGGAGATAATACTAGAAATTTTATGGCACTTTTGATTGATAGCAAGTGGTATCAGAAATAAATATTTTTAATTTTTCTTTTTTTATAGCTTGCAAGAGTTATCAAAATTAAATATTTGTAATTTTGGAGAGAAATGCAGACATTGCAGAGCAATACAGAGCAAGTGGTATCAGAAGGAATTACCTGAATTTGTTTTAGAGAAATACAGAACTTATTTGGCTTTTTTGATAGCAAGTTATCAGAATGAAATATCTTTATTTTTTGGAGATAAATATTATAAATGTTAAGGCTTTTTTTGATAGATAGCAAGAGGTATCAGAAATAAATATCTGTACTTTTTTTACGGGAATACAAAAACTTTTCTGGATTTTTTGATAGATAGCAAATAGTATCATAATGAAATATCTGTCATTTATTTTCAGAAATACAGGAATTTTTCTGTTTATTTTGATAGATTGCAAGAGTTATCATTATTAAATATCTTTATTTTTCGGAGAGAAACACAGAAAATTGTATGGCTTTTCTGGCAGGTGTCAAGTGGTATCGGAATGAAATATGTGTATTTTTTTAGAGAAATACAGACATTTTTATGGCCTTTTTGATAGATAGTAAGTGGTATCAGAAGAAATATCTGTATTTTTTTTTCAGAATAACAGATACTTTTCAGTTTATTTTGATAGATTGCAATAGCTATAAACATCTGAATTTTTTGGAGAGAAATACAGAAATTTTTATAGCTTTTATGATAGATAGCAAGTGGTATCAGAATGAAATATCTGTATTTTTTACAGAAATACAGGCATTTTCTGGATTTTTTGATTGATAGCAATGGTATTGGAATGAAATATCTTTTTTTTCAGAGAGAAAAACAGATATTTTTATGACTTTTTTGATAGGTAGCAAGTGGTATCTGAATTAAATATCTACTTTTTTTTACCAGATTACAGAACATTTTCTGTTTATTTTGGTAGATTGCCATAGATATCATAAAATAGAGATCCGTATTTTTGGAGAGAAATACAGAATTTTGTATGGCTTTTTTGATTGCAAGTGGTAGAATGAAATATCTCTTTTTTTCACAAAACTACAGACATTTTTCGGGATTTTTAGGTAGATAGCAAGTGGTTTCAGAATGTAATATACCGTATTTTTCGGACCATAAGACGCACTTTTTTCCCCCCAGAAGTGGGGGGGAAAAGTCCCTGCGTCTTATGGTCCAAATGTATCAAAATGTATCCTTCCCAGCTGCTGTCCTGTCCCCCCTGTATAGCCCCCCCTCTGCCTTTTCTCCTGTTCAGTGCCGGCCGGAGTGACTGTGTCTCCTGTATCTTGCTCCTGGCGTCCTCCCACTCTCAGCATGATTGGCTGACAAAGTCATGCTGTTACATGTGTTTATGACTGTGATGTTGGTTTTTAATGCACATAAAATATTTTAGGACACTATTTGTTTCAGAATCTTTTTTTTCTTCATTTCCCTTCTCTAAAAAACTGGTGCGTCTTATAGTCCAGTGCGTCTTATGGTCCGAAAAATACGGTATGTATTTTTTTAAGAGAAATACAGACATTTTTTCTGGCTTTTTTATGGCAAATGGGATCAGAATGAAATATCTGTATCTTTTGGAGATGACTTTGAGAAATTTTATGGCATTTTTGAAAGAAAGCAAGTGGTATCAGGAAAAAAAGGCTGTATTTCTTTTCAGAAATACAGAAATTGTTCTGTTTTTTGATAGATTGCAAGAGTTATCATTAATAAATATCTTTATTTTTTCTAGAGAAATACAGAAATTTGTATGGCTTTTCTGATAGCAAATGGTATCAGAATGAAATATCTGGGTTTTTTTTTTTACAGATATACAGACATTTTATGGCTTTTAGGATAGATAGCAAGTGGTATCATAATTAAGTATCTGTATTTTTCTTTTACAGAATTACCGACATTTTTCTTTTTTTGATAGATCGCAAGAGGTATCATAATTAAGTATCTGTAATTCTTGGAGAGAAATACAGAAATTTGTATTGCTTTTTTGATAGTAAGTGGTATCAGGATGAAATATCTGTATTTTTTACAGAAACTCAGATATTTTTATGGCTTTTATGATAGATAGCAAGTGGTATCATAATAACATATCTTGCTATAAATAATACTTGCTATCTATCAAAATAGCAATAAAAATTTCTGTCCACAAATTACAGATACATATTTGTGATATCTCTTGCAATCTATAAAAAAAGAAAAATGTCTGTATTTCTGTAAAAAAATACAGATATGTTATTCTGATACCACTTGCAATCTATCAAAAAAATCCATAAAAATATCTGTATCTCTGTAAAAAATACAGATATTGAATGAATTCTGATACCACTTGCTATCCAAAATGCCAGAAAAGTTCTGTATTTCTCTAAAACAAAAACAGATAATTCCTTCTGTTAGCACATGCTATTTATCAAAACAGCAATAAAAATTTCTGTATTACTCTCCAAAAATTACAGATACATATTTGTGATATCTCTTGCAATTTATAAAAAAAGAAAAATGTCGGTATTTCTGTAAAAAAAATACAGATATTTCGTTTGATACCACTTACTATCTACCTAAAAACCTAGAAAAATATCTGTAGTTCTGTAAAAAATAGAGATATTTCATTCTACCACTTGCAATTAAAAAAGCCATAAAAAATTCTGTATTTCTCTCCAAAAATACGGATTTCTATTTTATGATATCTAAGGCAATCTATCAAAATAAACAGAAAATGTTCGTAGTCCGGTAAAAAATAGATATTTAATTCAGATACCACTTGCTACCTATCAGAAAAGTAAAAAAAAATATCTGTTTTTCTCTTCAAAAAATACAGATATTTCATTCTGATACCACTTGCTATCAAAAATGCCAGAAAAAGTTCTGTATTTCTCTAAAACAAAAACAGATAATTCCTTCTGATACCACTTGCTATCTATAAAAAAAGCAATAAAAATTTCTTTATTTCTCTCCAAAAATTACAGATACCTAATTGTGATATCTCTTGCAATCTATAAAAAAAAGAAAAATGTCGGTATTTCTGTAAAAAATACGGATATTTCATTCTGACACCACTTGCTATCTATCATAAAAGCAATAAAAATTTCTGTATTTCTCTCCAAAAAATACAAATATTTACTAATGATAAATCTTGCAATCTATCAAGATAAACTGAAACATGTCTGTATTTCTGAAAAAAATACAGATATTTCATTCTGATACCACTTGTTATCTATCAAAAAGCCAGAAAAGTTCTGTATTTCTCTAAAACAAATACAGATAATTCCTTCTCATACCACTTGCTATCTATCAAAAAAAACAGAAAATATCTGTATTTCTGTAAAAAAACTTCAAAGCAGACATTGCATCCAATTATCAAATCAGCAACCCCATGCTTTTCATTAATAAAAGTGTGACTTTAAAATAATACAACATCCAGACAAAGTAAGTTAATAAATATACTGTGCTTATTGGCTTCCATACTGCAGGGTATTTTTCCATGAGATCCTAGAGATGTTGGGTACCCTAACCCTGTGAGAGCTCCAGTATAGGTGCATCTACTCATAAAAACGGTGAAACGGTCTACTCACCGGAAGGATTGTGATGCCACCCTCACTTATGCCCAACCAACAAAGAGCCAGTATTTTTCCAACTCAGCTTTTTTGGTTCTGGTTTTACTTTAATGCTGCTTTTAATTACGGACTGGGGCCATGATTTATTAAGTGGATAATTTTTAGTGAACTTTAATAAGAGCAAATAAAGACACATTAATCAAACAGGCGTGTTGCTCTACATATGCCTTCAGGGAGGTTACATGGTTGGAGAGTATTTTATTTTATCATAGAGTCACTATTCAATAATATTAGTCAAGTTTTTGTTCGCGGCCCAATTCTCTCTAATTGTAAGGTAATATAAGAACATTCGTGCTCCAGAACCTTTGAGCATTCAGTTATAAATGTAAGATTTCAAGTTATAGTTAAACCCAATAGCTATAAACCACTTGACTAAATAATGATTACCTGTTAAAACTCCCCAACCTGTTAGACCAGGGAAAACTCATATTTTCATCAGGAGATATATATGCAAGTAAGTTAAACATTCTCTCAACCTATTATCCATTCTAATGTCTGGAATTTTAAAGTCAAATATAAGCTAGTCTCTGCTTGACCCAATAAACTAGAAAAACCAGAAACACTAGAGAAACTCCAGCCGAAATGTTTTTTCGTCTTTTTTTTTAGTTTCAGAATGTTTATCAATTTTTCATTGCTATCCTGGTTGGTAAGATTCACCCTGACTTTCTGTCACATTGACCACACATGTGGAAAGGTGAACGTCCTCAGGCAGCAGTGAAAAGAAAGTGTAGATAGCCTTTTGCATTTGTTGTTATCCTGTGACTTCATTGCCAAATGGGCAATATGTTTCAGATTTATTTTAAAACAATGTCACTGATGGTAACATTTTATTAAAGTGAAACTTTATATACAATATAACAACATATTACACTGTGCTGTACATGAAATAGGTCTTGTTTAATAGCAAATGTGTGTCCGTTTATGAATGAGTGGATTTAAATGAATACTTTTGGCCTTTTCATTTAATCATACGGTAGGACATTGGCATGCTTTACTACCCTGACAGACACTATTCATTTTGGAACTTGTAATATTGGGTCGAGTCTGCTTTCTCATTAGAATTGATCATGAAAGGAGACAAAATGTAAGTTGTATCATTAAGCTGAGGGTTAGAACATTTTTTACACCAGCTCCCAAACCTGTGAATCATTGATGGTGATTGGGGACATATGAGGGAAGGTAGAGTTGGAGATATTTATGGACAGTATGGAGAAAAGCAGAATGAAAAATGTTTATGTTTACAAAGGAATGCAAGGGAGAAAGATCAGACAAATAAGGTGGCTGGGAGGTTAGTCAGGGGGCAGGCACTAGTGGAGGGTGGATTGGGGGTAGTTGGGGGGAGGATTATATATATTTGTAAGGAGCTTCCCATGTTACAAACAAACATTGGATTGTACAGTACTAATTATACTAAAAAACAAAATGATTTGGCAAACAATGATGGTAAAAGCAGCAATGGTATAAGGAGCCTGTTCACCAATGCTAGAAGTCTAACAAACAAGATAGGGGAGTTGGAAGCCTTAATGAGTGAGGAGAATTATTTGTTCTTCACATGACTGGGCTGTCAATATTCCTGGGTATACTCTCTTTCGTAAAGACAGAGTTGAACGAAAGTGTGGTGGTGTCTGTATGTGAGAAGTGATCTAAAAGTGAATGTGAAAGAAGAAATTGCAGAGGGAACAAGCGATGAGGTTGAGGCATTATGGGTGGAGGTGAATGTGGGGGTGAATAACACACAATTAATTATTGGAGTCTGCTAGTTTTCCCAGTGCACGGAACAAAATAGAAAATCAACAACTAGCACAGAAAGAAAAAGCAGCAAAAAGTGGAAGTGTTTTAATCATGGGAGATTTCAGCTACCCTGACATTGATTGGAGTAATGGCTTTAATATGATTTCATTTACTGTTAGCTGTAAACAGAAAGCAAAAACAAGAAAGATAAAAACATTTCATTTTATGAGAGCAAATTTCCATTATTAAGGGAGGCTCTCTGTGACTTGGACTGGGAGACAATATTGTCCTCAAAGAACACAGAACAGAAATGGGAATGTTTCAAGTCTGTTCTACAAAAGCACACTGAAAAATATATTCCTATGGGTAATAAGTTTAAGAGGGTAAACATGCCATAATTATCCCTATCCTAAAAAAAACATCACTGGACCCCTCCCTACCCTCTAACTACCGTCCTATCTCCCTTCTGCCATATGTCTCCAAACTCCTCCTCGCCCACTCTACTCCCTGTTGGTGTTCCCAAGGGTCAGTCCCTGTCCCCTGAGATCTCCAAACTCCTTGTACATGCTCCTATCATCTCTCGTCTGGACTACTGTAACCTCCTCCTCTCTGGTATTCCACTAACCCGACTCTCTCCTCTACAATCTATCATGAATGCTGCAGCCAGACTCATCCATCCTTCCCTTTGCTCCTCCTCTGCTGCATCTCTTTGCAGATCTCTACACTGGCTTCCATTTTACCTTAGAATCAAATTCATCTCCTGTGCTTTGCCTTCAAATCCCTCCGCAGTTATTGCCCCACTTACATTTCCAACCTGGTAAAAAAATACTCCCCCGGCCGCTCTCGCCGCTCCTCCAATGACCTACGAATGACTTCATCACTCATAACCTCATCACACACAGATACAAGACATCTCTAGAGCTGCCCCAACTCTCTGGAATGGTCTCCTCGTCCTATTCGGCTTGCTCCTACTTTCTGCTCATATAAAGGGGCACTCAAAACCCATTTTATTAAACTTGCCTACACGTCTTCTTCTGTTATTGGAAACTACTTCCCACCACTACATTTCTCCCATCCTATTGTGTGTAAATTCCCCCACCTACTAGTATGTATGCTCTTTGGGGCAGGGTCCTCTCCTCCTGTATCACTGTCTGTATTAGTCTGTCATTTGCAACCCCTTTTTAATGAACAGTGCTGCGAAATATGTTGGCGCTATATAAATGTGGATCACAGCTGATGTTTAAAAAGCCATAAGGAACAAGAAAAGGGCATTCCAAAAATAAAAAATTAGGATCACCTTCATCATTTGAAACCTATAAAGAATATAAAAAAAAGATGTAAAAAGGGGATAAAATATGCAAAACTTCAAAATGAAAGACAGATTGCAAAGGAAAGTAAGGCAAACGACCCAAATTGTTTAAAATATATTAGTAGCAAAAAGTTCAGATCTGAGCATGTAGGCCCCTTAACAGATGTCTCTGGGTTTGTAACTGGGATAAAGAAAAGGCGGATATACTAAACACTTTTCATAGCTATGTGTACACAAAGGAAAATGGCAAAGCTAAAGTCCAAATTCATAATAGCAATGTCATTGCCTTAAATGAGTTACAATGGCTCAAAATTGATATGACTGAGAAAAAGTTTGGCAAAATTAAGGAAGACAAAGCACCAGGACCTGGTGGATTACATCCACGTGTCCTCAAAGAGCTGAGCTCAGTTATTTGAAAGCCATTATTTCAAATTTTTAGAGACTCTTTAGTCACTAGCATGGTACCGATGGGTTGGCATAAGGCCAATGTGGTTTCTATCTTCAAAAAGGGAGCAAAGTCATTACCAGGTAACTACAAGCCGGTTAGTTTAATGTCCACAGTTGGAAAGTCAATCTGTAAATGGATAGAGAACTGGCTTAAAGATCGCATCCAGAGCATTGTAATCCATCCACAAAGCCAGAAAAATGTGTGTATTTCTCGCCAAAAAATTCAGATATTTAACTGTGATAGCACTTGCTCTATAACCAGAAAGCCAGAAAAAATTCTGTATTTCTGTTAAACAAAATACAGATATTTACTGGCATACAGTTATATCATACAGATATTTCATTGTTTGATACCTCTTGCTATTTACCAGAGAAGACCCTTTGGTACAGGTGCATTTTTGCCCGAATAAGTAAAAGATGAGTGGTAGACGCAAGGGAAGGCGTGGCGTTGGGCGACCTGCCGTATCTGGCAGGGGGCATACTTCCCAGGAGTGCAGCTGCCACTGTAGGACAGCAGCAGCAGCAAACTGTTGGAGGCAGCAGCACAAGTTGTCAAACAGGTCTGAGTTGTGTGCGGAGTACCAGTACCCAGCAGATTTATTGAGAGGCCGGACAACAATCATACAGCCACGTCATGTGGAGAGTATTGTGGCAGTCCACAATACTCTCCACATGACGTGGCTGGTCACAGGGGCCTCAAGTGCAGCAAGCTCTTCTTCTGCACCAGCAGCAGCAATCAGCAGAGCCATGACAGGAGCAAAGGTCCCTTCAGCACACACTACCAGAGTTCTGCGCAAGGCATCAGGCTATGGGCCCAACCAACAATAGAGTCATGGAACTCAACTGACGTCTAGCCAAACTATTGACCTTGCAGCTACTGCCATACAGCATTTTGGACTCGGCTCCCTTCCATGACCTGATGGCCTGTGCCCGAGCTTCGGTGGAATATACCAAGCAGGCATTACTTCTCCCGCACAGCTGTTCCCAGTTTACATGCACATGTATTCTCTAATCTCTCCCTGGCATTGGCATTCTCGGTGTCCAGTCATGACATCATAGCAGTAATGACTCAGCGTTATCATTCCTCAATCTCAAAAAAATACAAATATTTACCTGTGACCGCACTTCCTTTTAATCCATCCACAAAGCCAGAAAAATTTCTGTATTTCTCTCCTAAAAATTACAGATATTTAACTGCGATAGCACTTGCTCTATATCCAGAAAGCCAGAAAAAGTTCTGTATTTCCTTTAAACAAAATACAGATATTTACTGGCATACAGTTATATCATACAGATATTTCATTGTTTGAAACCTCTTGCTATTTACCAGAGAAGACCCTTTGGTACAGGTGCATTTTTGCCCGAATAAGTAAAAGATGAGTGGTAGACGCAAGGGAAGGCGTGGCGTTGGGCGACCTGCCGTATCTGGCAGGGGGCATACTTCCCAGGAGTGCAGCTGCCACTGTAGGACAGCAGCAGCAGCAAACTGTTGAAGGCAGCAGCACAAGTTGTCAAACAGGTCTGAGTTGTGTGCGGAGTACCAGTACCCTAGCAGATTTATTGAGAGGCCGGACAACAATCATACAGCCACTACCAGAGTTCTGCGCTAGGCATCAGGCTATGGGCCCAACCAACAATAGAGTCATGTAACTCAACTGACGTCTAGCCAAACTATTGGCCTTGCAGCTACTGCCATACAGCATTGTGGACTCGGCTCCCTTCCATGACCTGATGGCCTGTGCCGAGCTTCGGTGGAATATACCAAGCAGGCATTACTTCTCCCGCACAGCTGTTCCCAGTTTACATGCACATGTAATCGCTAATCTCTCCCTGGCATTGGCATTCTCGGTGTCCAGTCAAATCAACGTCACCATGGACAGCTGGACAACCAGGCACGGAGTGGGATGCTTACCTGTCCTTCACCGCTCACTGGGTAGCCTTGCACAGCTCAGTGGGTGGTAGTCTGCAAGAGGCATTGCAGCAACTGGTACCTCCGCCGAGGGGTGTGGTGGGAAAGCATGGGCCACCCCAGTCCTCTCCTTCCTCCTTCATTCCTTCCACCAGTAAACCCTCTCTTTTTGACACTCCTCCTGAAAGGCCAGCAGCGGAGGACACTGTGGTTAAGCGGGCACGTCACTACGGCTCCTGCAAGCACACGTGTTGCCAAGCGGTGCTGAAATTGGAGTCCGGGGGGGAGAAAAGTCACACCACCAAAGAACTCCTGTCCGCTTTGCACAGAGAGGTTAAAACTTAGCTGACGCCCTCTCGGATCACAACAGGCAACGTAGTGTGCGACAATGGGGCCAACCTTGTGGCCGCGCTGCACACGGGCTGCAAAACACATGTGCCCTGCTTTGCACACGTACTGAACCTGGTGGTGAAGAAGTTCCTCCGCACGTACCCAGGACTGCAGGACTTACTGAGACAAGTTCGCTCCATCTGCAGCCATGTACGCTGATCCCCTACTGCCGCCGCCGCACTTAGCAAGATCCAGCGCCAGCGAGGCTTCCACCTTCAGCAAAGAATCACCTTAACAACCGGATAGACTGATTTGTGACACTGTAACTAGATGGAACTTCACCCTGTACATGCTCCAGCCTCTGTGTGAGGAAAAGCTAGCCATCCGCCATTACTTGGTCAGCGTGGTGCATGGAGGCAGCGGGTCCCTTGGTACAGCCACACAACTGAGCTATTTTACCAGTAACCAGTGGCAGAAAGATTGTAAGCGGCCAGTTATGTGTAGGCCAGCTATTGGGGTTCAAAGAATGGAAGCGGACAGGGTAGTGTAGTATGAGATATATAGCTGTGTTTTTCTCCATCTTCATGAGTTGAGGGGTGAGGTTCAGGAATGGTGTGTCGGGGTATTTCTTCTACCTTATTCTGACATCCTGTTCTGACTGACTCGCTCTGTCCACCTTCGTCTTGTGCTTTATATGCAGTATATGTCGATGTCTTCGCCTGGAAGAAGTTAGCCTGGCTAATGTGCCTGTTCCTCCCGATGACTCTCCCGTTTTGTTTGTTGAGCAGTTTGAGGATCTGTCATTGCGAATTTCAGAGCAGAAGCAGACTTTGAGACCCTTGGATATTATGGTCAGCAGTTGCTGGGCAAAGGTTCTGCATCAGTGGCCTCATTAGCAAATGTTGGCTTAGATGAAAATGAGGATGATGATGACCGTGATGTCACCTAGGAACCTCCGGTGCATGTAGGGTCTAGCAGCAGTAAACTTCAAAATGAAAGAAAGATTGCAAAGGAAGGTAAGGCAAACACCCCAATTTGTTTTAAATATGTTAATAGCAAAAAGATCAGATCTGAGCATGTAGGCTTCCTGAACGGTTTCGCTGGGTTGGTAACTGGGGATAAAGACATGGCAGATTTACTAAAACTTTTTTTTAGCTTTGTGTACACAAAGGAAAATGGCAGCGCTCATGTCCAAATTGAAATTGCATTTGTTTTCTTTGTTAGCCTTCTTCTCCCCTTATTTTCCTTGTGAAGCTTACTAGCTATACATTTCCAGAGATAGAACAATCTAACATTTAGAGCCTTATAGATAGGATTTTTCATCAGTTATTCTGGATTCGATACGTTTAATTTCACTGCAAGATACTTTGTTTTGGCTCATTGGAGTCATTGGCCTTGGGACTTTTAAAGCATATAATGTTGTTTTTTGAACACCTCAAACAATATATTCAGAAATAATCCAATGATTTAATCATTTATAATTTGTAAAACTTGGTTAAAAACATCACAAGTGCTCTACATGTCAATACAAAATTTGCATAAAGATAATGCTGAGTTGTTAAAATGAATTTGTAAATGTCTGTATTGAATAGGCTAATGAACTCCTGATGAAGCAGACTTTTTTCTGAGAAATGGGTCGATATATCATTAGCCTATTCTTTATGTACTAACCTCTGGATTTAATATGTAACAACTTTTGAATTTTTGTGAATTTTTTTACCAAGTTTTATGGATTATAAATTAACAAATCATTGGATTATTTCTAAATATATTGTTTGAGGTGTTCAAAAAATATTATATGTTTTAAAAGTCTCAAGGCCAATGACCCAGCCAAAACAAAGTGTCTTGCAGTGTTAGATTGAAAGCAATGTGGCATATTCCAATCATTTGCATTAATTTAAAGGAGCTATCTTGAGTGCATTTTATTTCACGCCAGGTCCCCAGTTCCCGCATCCAGACAGGCCTTGGGATGTGCTCTGCAGAATATTATATTTTTACAGAAGTGAGGGCAGCCTGGGAGAAGGGCCCAGTGGATCATAATGGAGCTCCAATTACTCTCTCACCAGATGTATCCCACAAAACACTTGAGATGAGAATGTGAGTGATTGGATAATGAAAAATTGGCAAAATGCTATTGAGGTCACTACTCTACTCTCTCCCTGTTTGTATATTCACTCCTGTGTAAGTATATTCATAGTTGCTTTGCAGTTGTGATTGGCTGAGAATTCTGCCCTCTTCCAGCCCGAATGCTACGATCCAAGGATCACAGGGGTTGATATCAGAGATAGAGATGCACTGCATAGGAAATGATCTGTTCATTAGTCCCAGTAGGAAATTCCAATGGAAAGACTTACGTCCTCTTGTCACTCGTGCTGGGGACATTTTATTCATGTGTGAGAGCAATGATACTGCCCATTATGGTGGAAGAACCAGAGATCGATGCAGATTCTAAACAGGGTTTTGGACTGTCCTAATACAATAGAACTGTACAAAAGTGTAAAAGGGTTCACTGAAGGACGTCAGTAAGTTACACAGTACCCACCCAAACAGTTAGATGATGCTTCCCCCCTCTCTCTGGCGGTCTATGGAATGCCAGATCTGTTGGCAACAAATTAACCTCCATACACAACCTTCTCCTTTCTAAATGCTGGTATTTTCTAAACTCTGCAACCTCACCGTCCTTGACAACTCACCATTTCCCCTCTCTGATCATAACCTTATCACCTTCAACCTATAGAACTCTTGCCCTCCCTTGCCACATCCCAGACCTGGACAATGGCAGAGAGATATCCGTAACCTTGACCACACCTTGAGAAAACCTTTTCTCAAACTGCCTTGTGTCCCTAACCTCCGCTCTCTCCAAAATCACCTCCCCAGATGAATCTGCCACCATGTTGAACCACTCTCTTTCCCTGGCTTTGGATAAAGTTGCCCCTGCCACCGCTACCCCCGCCCTGCCAACCCCCGACCCTGGCTCAACAACCACACCAAACAGCTACAAAAGTCTGTTCGTGCAGCCGAGCGCAAGTGGAGGAAATCTGTGTTCAGCGCTGACTTCATGGACTACAAAGCCCAGCTACAAAGCTTTAACACAGAGCTCACTGTCGCTAAACAAAATTATTTCTCCGCAGTCATTTCCTCTTAAGCATCCAACTGCAGCCAGATCTCAACAATTGCCCTCTCATTTACCCCCCATATTCAGAACATTTCTAGGTCCTGTCACTTTCACCTAGCAACATATCCAAAATCCGCCCCTACCTGTCCTCGGAGATCACCAAACTCCATGTTCATGCTCTTATCTCTTGACTGGACTACTGTAACCTCCTCCTCTCTGCTAACCCGACTCTCTCCTCTACAATCTATGAATGCTGCAGGCAGACTCATCCACCCTCCATAATATTCATAAACTCCATAGTGAGAGCACTACCTTCCACCTTCCTGGGAATGGTTTTACAAATACCAATTTGCTATCTCAAAATGCATATTTTACATGTATTCAAAAAAGGATAAAAAATGCTGTAACATCAGAAAATGCAACGAATACAGAGATTTATACATTTGTTTTCTATACAGCTCCCTAAAGATCAGTTTAAATAAATGAAGACAGTAAGGATGAATGCATTTGTATTTTTCTTTTATTTGTGTGATATGTAACATATATCACATCATGTGTCATAACTGATAAAGAGTCCTTTGGTTTAATCATCTGGCCGAAAATGAAAGTCACTTGAGCATAATGTCCCCCATTCTGTGACACATTTTCAGCCAAATGATTACAAGCCTGCCCACCACGACAAGGTAGACTCCTCAGGGGCAGGACCTACTCTAATCTACACTCGGCTATTCTACTTGATGCTAGTCATCATTCTTCTAATGTTGGATGTGTGTTAGTGTGTTAGACCGTATCTAATAACTAGTTGTGTGTGTGTATGTGTGTGTATAGGTATACATGTATGTGTGGGTGTGTTTGTACATTTGTGTGTGTGAATATGAACATTTTTATGATAGAAAGTGTTTGTGAATGTGGGTTTGTTTGTAGAGGTGTGAGCGTATGTGTGGGTGTGTTTGGATATTTTTGTGCGTATGTGCTTGTGTTTATAACTAATTGTTATGTGTATGTCTGTGGATTTGCATGTGTGTTAGTGTAATGTGTGTGTTTTTATGTGCATGTGTGTTGGTGTGTATATGTGTGAGTCGGTGTTTGTTAGTGTGTATAAGTGTGTGTTAATGTGTGTGTTAGTGTTGGTGTGTGTCAATGTGTGTGTGTTAATGTGTGTAGGTGAGTGTGTGTATGTCTACTAGCTGGTGTATGTCTGTCTGTCACACTGTTAGTCAGTGTATGATGGTCACTTCATGTGTGTCAAAAATTGTATTTGTGTAAAAAATGCAACCAAATTGTTGGTAATTTTCAATGAAACCTTGGCCAAGGTGACGTCTCTCACTGGGTTCTATGTTATGCATCCAATGGATCGGGTAGCTGAGGGTGGTGAGATGTTCTAGGTCCGGTGTTTTTTCGGCAGGCGAAGGCGAAGCAGGTGAAGATTTTGAGAAGACGTCTAAATCTTCCTCTTTTCTTCTTCCTTTTTTCACCTGGAAGCAGAAAAAGTAAAATTGTTATTAGTTTTTGGGGTTCACAGAAATTGTATTTGATGAGGAAACAAATTCACAAAAACACCAGTAATTCATCACACAATGGGCCCGATTTATTAAATCTCCCCAAGGCTGGAGAAGATACACTTTCATCAGTGAACCTGGTTGATCCAGCAAACCTGGAATTGATCTGGTCCAGGATTGAAAATATTTGCTAACAAGTAGCAAATGATTTTAGGAAATCCATTACAGGTTTTCTGGATCAGCCAGGTTCACTGATGAAAGTGTATCTTGTCCAGCCTTGGAGAGCTTTAATAAATCAGGCCCAATGAGTGATGGTAAAATGAAAAGAATTTCTATGATGACCAGGTCTGTGTATGAAATGCTCAGTATGGATATAAAATAATTCTGTTACTCGTTTCCTGGATTGGAGATGATATCTACTAAACAGGGCCGTGTTTGTCAGCATGAGTGCCAGGAGAGGAAAGTATATAATGTCTTCTTTTATGGCTAAAGCTCAGATATGTGTAATGACAGGATGACTTGAAGGAAGTCAGCGGGGCAATGTCTTACCTATTTCTGTAGAAGAATAAGAAAACTGGGGTTAGATATAAATACATATATGTGCAAGCAATAGAGATCTATTATAGAGGAGTACAAAGCAGAGGGCTTTCATACAAATCACTCTTGTAAAGTGAGAACAGTCTTCTTGGTAATGCTGTTTTATATGGCAGGTCTCTACTGAAATACTATGCACATGGTAAAGGAAACTAACTCTGAAAAATGATTACTACTAATATGGAATTCTCCTCCATGGGTATACATAAGATAAAAAACCAAGGGACAGTGATAACACTAGAAATAAAAGGCAGCACAATCCTGACCACTAAGTCTCACCATCTATGTTCAGCCTCACTAATTGGAACAAACATTACCAAATACAATGAAATCATACCGTCATGGTTGTCTTCGGGTTGTGAGGTGTGACTTGGTTGAAATCCACTTGTCCGGGAATGTTCTGTTCTTTAGAAGAGCTATAATAAATGGAACACAAAGCAGAACAAATGGTTAGTACAGAATAACTGGCAATCATGTGGCCAAACGTAAAGAAGCAACAAGCAAGCCGATGTTATAAAATGTGAAAAATATATGACAATAGATCATGTTCATAAGGAACACTCACCATTTACAAATAAAACTAAGCAGTGAACTTCCATGGCATACCCGCCTGCAATACACTTCATTTAGCCCACAGAAACCAATCCTTGGTGTAAATAGCACAATGTGCTTGTCTCCCAGTCCTCCCCTGAGGATCTCCCCTGATCTCTAGCTTTCCTATGATCATCATAAAGTCTGGCATATATATATATATATATATATATATATATATATATATAATATGGCCAGATTGTTGGAAAGCCAAGTAACCTGGCAGTATTTTTCCAGGATTGTGGAAGGTGGGCCGAGCAAAGTAATATATATGCAAACACCTGAGGAATAAATAAATCTTCCTCCAGGTATTTTTCCTGGTAGAAAGGGAAAGCACTTTCCTGCAAGCAATGAATGTCCAACTATCCGAAAAATGTTCCTGTATCAAATACAATATATATATAATCTGCATCATTGTGGATAATAACACTACTTATCCCTTCTTCCATTAGAAATGTTTGTACAAATTTTCATTGTCCAGTGCTGCTGAAATGTCTTATCTAAAAATGAAGGTGGTAATTGTCCACTTACCTTGGGTGAGGTGCCACAGCCAATGCATGTCCATTGAATTGATTTTCTTCAGGATCTGACATGTAAGTCTTGTTCAGCATGCAAGGTATATTTGCCACGCTCTGAGAACACACAGAGAAATGTGTTAGTTAATTCATCCATTAATATATTTGTGAACGGACATTAATATATATGCAGTAATGTGATAACTGTTGTTATAACAATTTATTATTAGTCCTCTGAAAATATGTGTGCATCATATAGTTAGTATTTACTCACTCATCTGAGGTCATTATACATTTCATCTGTTCTATCTTCATGTCACATCTTTCATAAGGTCTATGACCTTATATATTGTTAGAAATATTATTGGCGTGCATACTTCAATCCGTCCCACCACTCATACTAACATCTGTCAATCTTACTTACCCATGGATGAGTGTTTGTTAAATCCAAGTCAGTTTCCATTGTGGCACCGGGGTATGTCCGGTAATGGCCCTTGGGTGTGACTTAGGGCAGGCCATAGAGGCCTAAAGGTGCCGGAAATACTTCTGGACTGGAGAGAAAAATAAAAGAGCACCAAGGTTAGTAGAATGAATATTATAGAAAGGTAAAGGTACAAATATACAATTATGTTTCTTTCATTTCTTCTAGTACAAGATGTGAGAATCTTACCTTCCAGGTGTCAGGCTGTCCTCTGTGCCATCAGTGTTTGTCATCTGGGAATCGTTGTCCATTTCAGAAGGTTGTCCACAAACCCCAATGGCCATTAGATGTCAATACGGACTGGAGACAGAGAAATGAAAGGTTAGCCTAGTGCATAACATGGAAAGATGAAGGTAGGGTATACATAAATGTTTCATTCATGTCTTACTGGAATAAGATAAACTTACCTGAAAGGGGGTGTTTCGTTGTAGTCATCATCGTATTGTCTTCAATAGTTGTCCATGTCGGTATTTTCACTTTGTTGAAGCCAGGGGTTGTTGTAGCGGAGTCCGCACCCTCTGAAGATGGAGAATTGAGGGTACTGGGTGTCTTCAGAAATCTCGCCATTATCGCAGGTTAATCGCTCAAACTGGAAGGTGAGTAGCAGAGAATTCGTAGAATTTGTCAGACAGAGATCAGAACACTGGGAAGAAACGATTTAAAGGAATAAAGAGAAACGGTTAGATAATTCAGCAAAGTGACATCTCTGTATCCTTTATTTATAATGAAATATGAAGAAACATTAGCAGCAATACACTAAACAGCAATACACTACACAGTGTGATTTGCCATGGCATTTCATACAGCAAGTGTTCCATGTGCAACTAAGTGTTCCTTACACTGTAAATGATGTATGAGTACTGTACATAGGTAAGTGTACCTTCCATGTTTCCTACATATGGAAGGGATTACTACCTTTCTCTGTATATACTCTCTGTCTACTTTGCATACTTCTTTAGGCCACAGAAACTGATCAGCGCTAAGTGGTTGTGTAGACTATTCCCTGC
The DNA here is from genome assembly GCF_032062135.1 of Pyxicephalus adspersus. Taxonomy (NCBI): domain Eukaryota; kingdom Metazoa; phylum Chordata; class Amphibia; order Anura; family Pyxicephalidae; genus Pyxicephalus; species Pyxicephalus adspersus. The sequence goes on along the minus strand of NC_092864.1, from coordinate 79,808,961 downwards.
CTGCTGCAGCTCCTCTCCCTATTATTTTTATTTATTTTTATTAAATATAAATTCCTTATTTTACCCAAGTCTTTGTCAGTATAGTATGTGTTCTTTTTATTGTAATTTGCAGCACAGCAGCAGCAGATAAAATAACGCTGGGGCAACTTCTAAGAAAAAGAATAAAACATTTTCTCTAGAAGAACATAATGAAATGAATTTTCCTGCTCATCTAAAATATGGGTTATTTTCTAATTTTATAATAAAAGAAATATGTCAAACTTTCCTCCAAATATAGAAATATTAACATTTAGCAGAGCAACCATCAAACACGTATTGCCCTTTGCGAGTCTCCCTGATGTAACAATCAGAAAGTAAGTCATCAGAATGAATGATTAATACTCGGCACTAATACTTCCCCTTAGTACTCCATACAGCATTGTATACTTCCTATATGGCTGCCAATGGTATTACTGGTATCCTAATGTCATACTGATACAGTTCAATAAAAGCTGAGCCTTGGGGAACCTGTAAATGAAAATGGATTTATTTGTGCCTTTACCAATGATCTAAGTATCCGGTCACATAAAAGAATAAATGGAATAAAGTAAAATATCCTAATAATGTAAAATAATAGCATTGGTGAGAGCAGCTAGAAAACACGTCGTCCTCTTACCGGGCGTCTACCTGATCTGTCAGTTTGGAGGGGCCCCCAATGGGACACTTTATCTCCGCTACATGCTGCTTGTTCACTTTCTAGTACATTTTGCCTTTTTCCTCTCTGTAATGAAAATGGTTCCTATTTGTAATGCTTTATTCCAGCTAAACCTTTTATTCATGTTAGACAGGGAAAAGTGATCTCTGTGTGTTTCTTATTGCTGTCTTTACCTGGGATATTTCCCCTAATAGCCACCTAACATAATCCCGTGTCATTTTATATGAAATGTAATTGTGTGTGATGTGACATAAAAATGATAAAACTATTGGTGTGTATCAGAGCCGCCAGCAAACACGTCCTCCTCTTACCAAGCACCTACCTGATCTGACAGTTAGGAGGAACCAACTGTCACATTGGAGGGGCCCCCAATGGGACAATTACACTCTGCTACATGCTGCTTGCTATGAATGGTTCCACCCGGCTTGCAGCAATTGTCTGCTAATTGCTTTCTGAATTTCTCTTTCTACATCTGTCTGATCTTTAAGGATTGGCAATATTTATAAGGCCCAGAAATCCTAAATAGTGTGATATCTATAGGCTGGACACATCTCCAAATCTATATATATATATATAAAATGGGATGTACAGTATGTATGTGTGCTGATCTTTGTACAGCGCTATG
>NC_092864.1:79794293-79804772 GCF_032062135.1 Pyxicephalus adspersus | reverse complement strand
TTTGTACAGCGCTATGCTATATGTCGGAGCTATATAAATCTATATATATATATATAATGGGATGTACAGTATGTATGTGTGCTCGTGTTTGTACAGCGCTATGCTATATGTCAGAGCTATATAAACCTATATATATATATATATATATATATATATATAATGGGATGTACAGTATGTATGTGTGCTGGTCTTTGTACAGCGCTAGGGTATATGTCAGAGCTATATAAATCTATATAAATATCGATAAAATGGGATGTACAGTATGTATGTGTGGCTGATCTTTGTAGAGCGCTATGCTATATGTCAGAGCTATATTAACCTATATATATATATATATAATGGGATGTACAGTATGTATGTGTACTGGTCTTTGTAGAGCGCTATGCTATATGTCAGAGCTATATTAACCTATATATATATATATATATATATATATATATATATAATGGGATGTACAGTATGTATGTGTGCTGATCTTTGTACAGCACTATGGTATATGTCGGAGAGGAAATGCACACTGATCCAGAGGAAGGCGAAAAACCCAATTTAAGCTTGTTTGCTCAAAATGGGCAAAAATTCCTTCCTGACCCCCCGAAGGGCGATCGGATGCTCCCTGGATCAGGGTGTTTAGCTGCTGTAACGTGTAGTGATGAGTGAATATTCTTACTTGAGAACAAGGTGTCATTAAGACATCACATCCAGAAGTATTTTCTTTGTGGTGATCAGGGGAGTTTCTATTTCCACATTGATCTCTTTCTGTGAAATGTATATCTCTGGGGACCTCATCTGGAGTGTTGTGGGGTTGGGTGGGTCAAACATTTATTTGGCCGACCCAACCCTAAAACACTCCAGACCAGGACCCCAAAGATTTACAAATGTATCCAGCTCCTTTATTCCTTTTCCCCGGGACAATGGAGGAAGGACGTTTCATACCTTACAATTTCTCTTCTGGGCAAGAAGTCCGGCTGCATGGGCAAAATATGGTAACGGGCAGCCCATGCTGGACAAATGAAGCCGATATCCTTGTAGGCCTGCTGTTGTAATTGATCAAGTGGTGTCTTATTGGCTTCCTTATTGGGTACCTTATTCTTTATTGTCAGTTGGTAATCAAGGACATTGGTAGAGATTGTTAAGGGGGAGGGCATTTTGCCACTCTCCAGTTTCTCCCAATTAATGCCTTTAAAGAATCTGTGCTTTCTTATATTTCCACGGACCCCTAGTCTCCTAGCAGGGCCATGACGCAACAGCTTCTTCAAAATGTTGGCTTTATTTCGGCTAAGACCCTCAAAACTTGGTCCTATTCTTGGTCCTATTCTGTTAAACATTTCAAACAGGAGTACTCCGACAGAAAACCAATCTATACCCTGATCGTATTCCTCACCTTTCCACACCTCGGGAGCAGCATATCTAGGAGTCCCAATTCTGCCCTTTTTCATCACAGTACTTGCATTTTCTATGGAAACGCCAAAATCTGAAATCTTTGCATGTCCGTCATCAGTCAGAAGGATGTTTTCAGGTTTCAAATCTCCATGTATGATGTCTTTGGAGTGCAGGAATTGCACTCCACACACCAACTCTGCGGCGATAAACCTCACCTCCTTGCTTTTTATTTTAGGCTCTGGATATCTGATCAGTCTCCGCAGTGTCCCACCTCTTGCTAGTTCCATGATGTAATAGATGTAATTGTGGGTTTGGAATGCGGCATATCCATGAATTAGGAAAGGGCATTGGTTTGCTAGCTGGATAATATTGTGCTCAGCCATGAGGGTTCTGTAAATAGAATCCCTCATTTTTCTCTTTTTAATTATTTTTATGGCTACCTGTTTTCTTTGCATACGGTCGGTTGCCACCATGACTTTCCCAAAGGCTCCTTTTCCGAGGATGCCATGGAAATTGAATTTCTGTGCACTCAAAGCGACCGTGCCTGCCCTGTGGCAGGTGTTGGATCGCCTTGGTTTTTCTCCATCTTCATGAGTTGAGGGGTGAGGTTCAAGAGCTATATAAACCTATATATACCGGGTATATATATATAATGGGATGTACAGTATGTATGTGTGCTGATCTTTGTACAGCGCTATGGTATATGTCAGAGCTATATAAATCTATATATATATATAATGGGATGTACAGTGTGTATGTGTGCTGGTGTTTGTACAGCGCTATGCTATATGTCGCAGCTATATAAACCTATATATATATATATAATGGGATGTACAGTATGTATGTGTGCTGATCTTTGTACAGCGCTATGGTATATGTCAGAGCTATATAAACCTATATATATATATATATATATATATATAATGGGATGTACAGTATGTATGTGTGTATGTTCCACTATCACTAGGAAACACATGGAGACATTTAAACCAAACTGCTAGACATTTGACACTGCTGATCTTTGTACAGCGCTATGGTATATGTCAGAGGTATAGTTGCATGTATGTATGTATTGCTCAGTGACAGTGTGACTTTTGCTTATATTTTTACATACTTTTTTTGGACTCTTTTACAAATGTCTGGCCTGTAATAATGCCTTCCAGAAAACGTAAGGCAATTGGCCGAGTGCAATGAAAGGCAAACAAATTGAAACGACGGCGTAGAGCAGGAAGTGACTAGAATCTGATTCCTTTTCCTGTATAAGATTGCAATGCCGGGTTATCAGCTAGTAAATATTATACATTGTCACATTACATAAAACTTTTGTTGTTAGGGGGCCTAGCTATACAAAGGAATAGATGGTAAGTTGTGGGGAAGACATGGTTACAAGTCTGGAGCCTAGAGGAAGCCATGACTGGGCAGGATGGGGTAATTATTTCGTTTTGGGGGTTAATAGGTCAGGAAGTAGCGAGGCCATTAGCTTAGAGGGAGTGCCAAGGAAAGTTACTCACCCCTTTTATTTGAATTTGGGAATAAGGTTGTTTATGTTATGGAGTGGTTAGGGGCGCGCGGTTGAGGTCCTCGGGGGTATATCCATCTTTGGGGTCCATGGTTTGGGATAACATAGGGTGTGAGGTATAAGGAAGGATTGTTCCTGAGCTGGGAGCAATCTAGATTCAGGTGAAGCAGACCAGCGGGGTAATGGCGGCCTTCCAGGTCCAGCAACCAGTAATAGGAAAGGTTATATAGTGATAAAAATACTGAAAATGCGATAATTCGGTATACTGTATAGTAATATATTTTTCTAAAACACCTCCCTAGTGTCCGTCACATACCTATAGACAAAATATTTTTCTAAAACACCTCCCTAGTGTCCGTCACATACCTATAGACAAAACCACATAAATATATTTTCTATTATTTTGGATTGGATTGGATACAGGAGTTTGTATTCAATTTAATACAAAATGTGTTTAAATGAGTTTCAGTTTGAATTTCCCGCACACGCGCCGACGTCATCGCGCACGCACGCAGGGAGGAGCCGGACGGCTTCTTGTTCCCGGAGAGGACACCCGACGCTGGAGGACGACGATGGACAATCGCAGCGGGACCAGGTAAGTGATCGTTAAACCCGAACTTTTCTCACTGTATTTTCATACAGTGAGAAAAGTTAGGGGTTAACGAAAATTGCAGGTTAAAAAGTTCGGGCTTAATGGTTGGGAGGTTAAAGCTTGGTAAAGCGTTGTGGTATTTATAAATAGACATAATAAAAGGCCTATGGGCCATTAACCATAAAGCTATGGTGTGTTTATTGTTGGGGGAGGGGTATAAATGGGGGGTTGGTTGGAAGTCTGTTTTGCTGCAGTCATGGTTTTTGTGATGTTTAAGACGATGGTGAAGATTTATTTCACAGTTGTGTGTTTGTACATATGTAAAAGTGTTTGTCTTTTCATTCCTACGATGACATTGACCAGTACATGGCATTGTCTGGGACACGTGGAAGCTGATTTTTTACACACCTAGTTTACTTTCCTGTTTCTCTCCTTCACACATATTCCCAGATATTATTTTATGGGTTGTAGTTATTTCCTGTAATTATTTTTTCTCTTTCCCGTGTAATGTGATGATGTCACTCTCCAGGGGGGTCACTGCCCAGGGGTGTGATATTGGGTGCAGTGTGGGGGTCTGATTTGTGTCATGTGATTGTGGCCTGATCTGTAGTAATCACTATGACATCCGCACCAACCAATCACAGAAGACAACAGATTGGCTGATTGGTTAGTGAGTTGTGGGCGGAGAAAAAGGTCAGGATTGGATGGCATGGTAACTTGCCACACACAAGATGGCCGCTTCTATACATATAATGAATGTTTTATTTGTTATGGATGCGATGAGAAGCAGCCTGCGCCACTAAGGGGGACCTGTGCAGAGAATAGATATCTAATATGAAGTCTGATGTTAGAGTTTAGCTCTGCTTTAGGGCTAAGTCTACATTGATGTTAATAAAAGGATCTGCTTTTACTTATAGTTCCTCGAATGCACCGTGACTTCTCCTTCACCAGAGAGACAGACGTCTGGAGAGATACCCCAATAACACACGCACACTGTATGGTCTTAGGAATATACTCTGGTTTTTATTTGACGAGATGGTCTTTTTATACAGAGGGGGTTGTCAGGGGGTTGTCATTATTCATATACAGCTGTTTAAGTTTTGGCCATATATAGTGTTATTTGATACATTGCAAGGTATACAAGGCATACATTGTATTTCAAAGAATTTTCAATTTCGCCATCTGGTTACAATTAAACTGAGTAGATAGAAGAAGAAATACAGTTCCTTACAGGAATATATATGGCTCAAATTAGCTTAGCTATTTTAACCCTTCAATGCCCTCCTAAATCATGAATATGACTTATTTTCTTCTATCATAGAGAGGTAAATAGCATATTTTTGTCCAGGATCTGTGGGCTTTGGACACATAGCGCGGAATGTTTGTATAAGGGAAGGGATACATTGGATACAACAACATAAAATAATCAAGGAAGCAATTATAATTACAATACTGATAAATAATGTTCTTAACCAACTTAGGTCCATCAGCCAGCTCAATACCAGTCCCAGCAGGAGGATGAACCAACATCCTTCTTGATATTATTGGCAATTTCATGTAATGCTTGAATATGGGACTGGATTGATCTGGAATCTTTTGGATACTGACTGATTATTCGGTGTACCACATAAGAAACTCATCTCCTCTGGATGATAGATACAAGTACTAATAAGCCAGACTGGCAAGAGAATGCAAAGATTAATAATTATCAACAGACAAACATATCTCCCAGAATATTGTGGGGTCATTATCTTCAGCCTGTGGCAAGGCACTTTTCAGGGATTTCAGACCTGCTTCACCCTCTTTGTCTCCGTTCGACGCCTGAGAAGAATACTCAAGGACCCTTTTCACTCTGCTAGCGTGAATCCAGATTGGAGCCTCTTCTGCAAGAATCGCTGTTCTGGTGACTGCTACCACTCAAATGGGTGGTCCAAACGGGAACTCTATCACCACGTCTCCTGGTTGTAAAGGATGCGTAGGTTCCTGCGGAGAGAAAGGAGAGGCACGAGCAACATGTTTCTCAACTTGATCTGAAGTTTCTACAAGTTTTCTCACATATTCTGCCTGTACTACTTCTAGATCACCTTTTTCCATCACAGGGGCATTTGGACCCCAAGGAGTGGGGAAGGGTCTTCCCATTAGGACCTCAAATGGTGAGGAGAACATATCCACAATTACAAGGGCATACTCCTGCTTTCTTCCTTTCTTTGGAATATGAGTAAAGTCAATTTGTAGGTGAGTGAATGGCGAAGTTGGGTAATTCAGATGCTGATGTTGCCCCTTCTTTGAGTTATTTGGGTTGTTTCTGAGACATATAATACATCGTGAAACATCGGACTGTACCTTTGATCTAAGGCATGGTATAAAAAAATCTCTCCTAATGAGGTCAGTGGTTGCCTGTGCTACCCTATGGCCAAGGTCATGCTATGCAATTAAAATTGGGGTGCTTGCAACTGGAATACATGGTTTCCCCTCTTTCCAGATAAGACCTGTATCAGGGTCTTGTACTGCACCTACTGACTGCCATTCTGACTTGTCACTACTTGTAGCCAAATCCTGAAGGCTTATCAATAGATTGTCGATAAGGGTAATTTCTGGGACTAGGGAGGGCATTTGAACTGTTGCTGCCTGTCCAATAGCGGCCTCCTTTGCTGCCTTGTCATCTAGGGCATTCCCTTGAGCTATGTTCGTTTTGAGGCCAGTATGTGCTTTACAATAGACGATAGCGACTTTGCTTGGTAATTGGATAGCGGCTAGGAGATCATGTACTAGGGTGGAATGTGAGGTTTGCTTCATATCTGCAGCTATGAAGCCTCTTTTCTGCCAGATTACCCCATGATCATGTACAACCCCAAAGGCATATTTGGAATCAATGTATATATTTACATCTCTTTCCTCAAAAAGACAACAAGCTCCAGTGAGGGCAATCAGTTCAGCTGCTTGGGCTGACTGAAAAGTAAAGGTGCGTACACACTTCCAATTTTTATCGTTCCAATCGAACGACGAACGATCGATTGGGCAAAAAATCGTTCGTAAAAAAGCACATGAACAATAACTGTGTACTGTAGTCTTCTTCATGGGTAAATAAGGCATCCCCCTGAAAATAAGCCCTAGAGCATATTTTGGCCTTCCAAAAAAAATAAGACAGTGTCTTATCATCGGGGAAACAGGGTACATATGAGGAGATCGTCCACATATTGTAGAAGGACAGAACCATGAGGGGCAGTCCAAGGGCGCAGTGTAGCTTGGAGGACAATGGAGTAGACTTCCAGGGAGTCTACATAACCCTGAGGCATTCTACACCAAGTATACTGGCAATGTTTAAATGTAAAGGCAAAGAGTGTCCGTGTCTCCTTGTCAACTGGGACAGATAAAAATGCATTCTTTAAATCAATAACAGAGAAAAACTTCGCATGGGCAGGAATAGCTGATAGCAGAAATGGCACATCTGGAACCACAGGGGATATGGGTATGATGTGAGCATTTACTGTTCTAAGATCCTGGACAAACCTAAAGGTATTGTCAGCCTTTCTCACTGGGTTGATAGGTGTATTATAGGGGGAAATAGTTTCCTCAATAACTCCTGCCCCTAGGAATTCCACCAACATAGGCTCAATTCCCTTTTCTTTTTCCTGGGGAAAGTGGGTATTGTTTAATGCAGACAGGTGCAGTGCTGGGCTTAAGCATTGCCTTATATGGTGTACAAGAGATTAGACCATCATCTTGGTCAGTATTTGCCCAAACCTCAGGAGGAACCTGATCAAGTAGCGGATCCTGTGGTTGGCATTCCAGACATAAAAAAACAATTACCGTTTGGTACATGGATGGGCATGACTGAGGATGTGACATGTAGGTGTCCTGTCTTACTAATCCCGAACTGCAACCTCAAGAGAACAAACAAATCTCTCTCTAATAAATTCACAGGACAATTTGGAATGATCCTGAAACGGTGTGTGAACATTAACTAGAGATTGTATGGATGTTGGATCGAGAGAGGAGGAGTTTTATAAGGTCTTATAAGTATCCCATTAATTCCCACAGAGGGCTCAGCATTCTCTCTTGGACCACTATATATATAATCCTCACATAAAGTACTACAAATAGCACCCAAATCTACAAGAAAAGGCAGAGGACGTCCCTCTATGTTTAACCCAATCAGTGTCTGCTAAACATAACCCCTTAACCATGTCCATATGGAATTAATTATTTGCTCTGTCCCTAGAAAAAGGATTCACGCTTCCCATCCCCTCTGTCCATCCTGCCATATTATCCACCCAGGGAATAACTAAATAGTAATCAGTCCCACAGACCCGAGCTACATAATCCTTACATGTTTCTCCTACATTGGCACCCATTTCTTTTAACTTTATTGAGACAGGAGCAGAGCTGAACTCTTCCCAGGACTGGCTGTACTGAACCGTAAAGGCTCCGACAATTCCTGTCACCTGGGTAAAGAGGACTTATGTCTATGCTAAACTTCTTTCTCAACTGCCTGTTAGTATTATCCCTTAAAACCGTCACTTGCGTTCACCAGTTTCTGGGTTAACGGGTTTCCCCTCGCCAGAGTGGTGGGGCGTCTTACGGTTCTCCAGGACACACACAATAAAGTTAGTACAATTTTCACAGTATCATTTGCTGCCTACCTTCAGAACAAGAAGAAGAAGAGAGTTTCGGAAAGGATCGGAATTCCTCTAAGCCTCAAGGCAGGGACTTTCCGTACTCACCGAATTCTGTGTGCTCTAATCCCGGACGAGCCCCCAGATGAATGGATCTGCTTCTACTTCTAGTTCCTCGAATGCACCGTGACTTCTCCTTCACCAGAGAGACAGACGTCTGGAGAGATATCCCAATAACACACACGCACATAGTATGGTGTTAGGAATATACTCTGATCTTTATTTGACAAGGTGGTCTTTTTATACAGAGGGGGTTGTCATTATTCACATACAGCTGTTTTAGTTTTGGCCATATATAGTGTTATTTGATACATTGTATACATGTACAAGGTACAAGGCATACATTGTATTTCAAAGAATTTACAATTTTCGCCATCTAGTTACAATTAAACTGAGTAGATAGAAGAAGAAATACAACTTCCTTACAGGAACATATATGGCTCAAATTAGCTTAGCTATTTTAACCCTTCAGTTAATGTATAGTATGTAGGCAGAATATGGGGCAGACAAGAGGTAGAATAGGAAAAACAACCCTAAGAAACCAAATAATAATTGAAAACAAATGCCTATAAATGCCCTATTCATTTCAATGTGATCATTTGGAGCATGTCTAGGCATTGCCAGGCATTTCTGAGCATTGTAACGCTTTCCAAATGCTGCAAAATGTGTTTTCCTTACAGCCTATCAGAATAAAGCTCCAGTGTCAGCTGACTAATTGGAATCAATGAGTGATTCCAATTAGTGACTAATTGGAGAATTTGGCCATTAAACGCTGTGTACAAATGCTGGGGAAACAGTATGTGTAGGCCATGTTCAGAGATGCGGGAACATCAAACGTTTTGTATTGTTTCTAAGGCTACAAAATGAAAAAATGAGATCAGATTTCTGTTCAGAGCTCCAGGCGTCTGGGAGGGATTATACAGACGTCTATACAGGATTACAGTAATGGGAATGATATCACTGCTCTTTACTTCCTCTACTCATTCCCAGGGTGTTATTAGAGGGGCTTCCAGATATCAAATAATCCCCCCACACTGTTCTCACTGCTTTGTGCTTGTATTACCAATGCACCTGACGGCCTTTCTAAACACATCTGAGCTACCAATGCCCCTGGCTGCTCTTTGTTTCTCATCTGGGCTAGCAATTCACCTGGCTGCTTTTTGCTTCTGATTAGGGCCACCAATGCACCTGGCTACCTTTTTAACCACAGCAGGGCTAGTAATGCACCTGGCTGCCCTTTGTTTCTCAAACTGGGCTACCAATGCACCTGACTGCTCTTTGTTTCTCATCTGTCTTACCAATGTACCTGCTAACTCTTTGTTCCTCATCTTGACCAGCTAGGGAATGCCAAAATAAGGTACTTGAAACATTCTCCTTCAGTTGGCAAAGCTTTAACTAACTGCTTCATCAGACCCAGTTTCATGTGCAGAGGCAGGAATATAATATTCTTTCTATCAACAAGTGGCTCATGTAGAATGTTTGGACCACCTGGTTTTAGGGCAGATCTTGGAGGCCAATTCCTTTCCACCCAATGCCTCTCAGGAGCTCTGCTGTCCCACATGCACAGATAACAGGGATATTTGGTGTATCGGCATTGCTGACCAAGAAGGAAGCATATCATTATAAGGTCAACACAGATGACCCAATGGTGTTGGTGATATTGCAACAACTCAATGACTCTCTTTATGTCTGCATATTCTTCACAAAGAGAAACTAAATGGCCATTTAGGACTGACCCAAATATATTGCCATTGTGAAGGAGGACACACTTTAAGCTCCGCTTTGATTTATCGATGAATGGTCGCCATTCAGTTGAGGAATAGATTGGAATTCCCAATTCCTCCATTAAACCAGGTATGTTATGGCAATACACAAAGCCACTGTCAGTTCTAAAGTACTACAGAAATGCAATTTCTCTGGTTTGAAAATACGATATCTTCATTCCTTTTCAAAGTAAGTTTTTCTCACGCAGTCTTGATGTTAGGAGTTCTGAAGCCTTCATCGATAGTCCCAAATCACTCAACTCATGCTGATCAAATCCCTTATGAACAGAATCCTCCTTAATTTCAAACTCTTCATCATCGTTGTGACCTCGTTAATCATCATAATCATGTTCTATAAGAGAGGATAGTGTAAGGAAAACCGGCACTGGGATTACATCTGAATGAGCCACTGGGCATATAGCCGATGGTAAACTAGGAGACTCTATGTTACATTTATTTTTCTTGTTATATCCTGAAGTTTTCATTATACAAAAGTAACATTCACTGAAATGATCTCCTGGCTCTCACCAAACCATAGGAATACCAAAT
>NC_092864.1:79788068-79792344 GCF_032062135.1 Pyxicephalus adspersus | reverse complement strand
TCATTTTCTAACAATAATTATTGGAAGTGTGTACCTAGCTTTAGCCTAAAATTGATTTGACAGGTGCACTTTAATATTCATGTGAAGCACAGGGGTATGTAATAGTGTTATGTATCTTTTTATATTGTATCTTTTCATGTATCCTTTTACAATGTATCTCTTTACAATGTATCTTTTTATGTATCCTTTTACAATGTATATTTTTACAATGTATCTTTTTATATCTGTTTGGAGGCTGTAGAAGCTCTACACAGTGCTGAAACAAACCCGAATTTTTCTCCCATTGACTTTAATGGGTTTCGAATTCGACCACCCAAATTTTTTTGCTATATTCGGCCGAATAGCTGTCGAATCCAATAGTGAGCTATTCGACCAACACTACTTCCTATACTATTGATAAATCTCCAGAATCTGCCCTGTTCAGTAAACTTGATCATCCTCTTTCATACTCAAGAGATCTAATTCATTTTTTTTAGTAGCAGCCTGCATCTCACTGGCGAAAGCTTGGAAACAATCTGATATTCTTCTTGATCTCATAGTTGTAAAACTTAATTGGATCATGATTAATGATAAATTGACTAATATATTCACTGACAAATTGGAAAAATTTGATCTTATCTGGAACCCTTGAATTAATTATAACTTAAATTGAATATCACCCCTTTCTAACAGACATTATCCTTTAGTACTGACAATTTCCCTTCCTGTTTTCTTATACTTCCTCACCAGTCATGTATAAGTTGGAATATTATTGGAATATTTTAGTCTGCAGAGATGCTCTTCTTGATCTTTCACAAATGCATCTTTGAGGTATCAGGTCCTCTCCTGTTCAGTCAATTCCTATTGTACTGTTGTTCATCTCATTCCCAACCAATCACATTTATAGCTGATATTTCTTATGTTCTTATTGTATGCTGTTTGTTTATTATTACTTTCATTATGTTTGTTTTTTGCTTTCTTATTTATGGTTCCTTATTCTCTTTTAACCTCCTAGCCGTTAAGCCCGACCTTCGTACGGGCAAAAAAAAATGGCTAGGATGGTTAACCCCGAGTTTTTTCCCATCCTTACTTACCTGGACCCGCTGTGCTCATCCAGCGTCGTGTTCGTGTTCCAGCGTCGTCCTCCGTCGATCGCCGTCCGCCGATCTCCCTCTCCAGCGTCGGGTGTCCTTCGTCGGGTGCCAGCGGGCTCCTCCCTGCGTGCGTGATGACGTCGGCGCGTGTGCGGGAAATTCAAATTGAAACTCATTCAAACATTTTGTATTGGATTGAATACAAACTCCTGTATTCAATCCAATACAAAATAATTCAAAAAATTACACATAACTGGTAAATTCAAACGCTCATTTTGTATTGGATTGAATACAAACTCCCTATCCAATCCAATACAAAAAATAAAAAAAAATAAAATAAAGGTAAATAACTTGGAAATTCAAATTTATATTTTGTATTTGATTGGATACAAACTTGCGTATCCAATCCAATACAAAATAATATAAAATTAATACAAAGTACATAACTGGTAAATTCAAACGCTCATTTTGTATTGGATTGAATACAAACTCCCTATCCAATCCAATACAAAAAAATTAAAAAAAATAAAATAAAAGTAAATACATTTTTTATATTCATATTATCTACTAGAACCTCTGTTCGGACATATTTCTGTAAGTTACAGGTCTACAAGTTAAAAAAAAAATTTAATGAAAAACAGTGGATCAATTTTGGTACAGAAATCTAGACCTCAGTGTAACGCTCAGGTGGTTAAAAATGGAAATTGTGGTGTGTTGCTTTTACCAGTGTTAATAAAAGGAAAATGGTATTTGTTATTTCCCAATTGTATGTAAATTGTTATAAAGTTAAAAAAAAATTGAAATACAGATCAATTCCAGGTTTGCTTGATCACCCAGGTCCTTGCATGATAGTCTTTTATCTTTAGTCTTGGGAAGCTTCAAAAACTCAGGCCTAATATGTCTTTGACTGAAATTATCACTAATCATGTTTTTGAACTGAATGAGGCTTAGAAAACGACTTAAATAATATTCCAATTTGATTAACCTAACAAAAAGCTTATCCTCTTTGTTCTATTTACCATCTTACATTTCATCTATTGTATATTTAGATTACCTGGAGCTTCATTAAAGAGTTTATCAGAAGTGAAGTCTTTAGGTCTTTGTGTGATCCTGTGCATTCATGTACACACTCCGGTGCCTGCAAGTCCATTTTTATTGAATGATTACTGCTATAGCCACAATGTATACTGTATCTTTATATGGGGCCAACCATTTTGGTAGAGGCAGAAGCCTTTTGTACTTTTATTATGTGGTGACAAATATAGGCAGCAGGGGAGCCTTGTATTACATAATACACAATGTTCTGCCAATGTATCATCTGTGCAATCTATTGCTGAACTATTTCAGCTGGCAGCCACCTTTGACTTCGGCATTTTGGGGTAACATTGTTTAAAGCTGATTACAGAGATACAGCATCTCCGACATATCTCCTGCAACACCTATATGACAGCACAGGGGCCCAAACTGACCACCCAATTATAGATCTGCTACTGTGCTTGGTGTGGTCAGTTTATTACAGGAAGGTAGGGGGAATAGCAAAAGGGGGAAAAGAACCCATAGCAAACTGTGCAAACAAATTTTGTAGGTTTATATAAACAATAATAGCAGGGGTGTCAAGCTCAGCCCCCCAACGTTTTTTTTTTGGCCCCCAAAAAAATTCTTAATATGAAGTGCAGCTGGCCCGAAGCTGCTTTGAAATAGTGCCGCTACTACAATTCCCGGCATCACTCGCGTCTATAGCCCAGCGTGCTCTCTGCCTATGTGTGGCCCCGCATTGGACTGTTTTATAGACGCAAATAATAAAGAGAGAGTTCCAGCGCCGGGCAACTCATAAGATTTAGCTCGGCATTGGCCGTGCCTGGTATTTCCAGCACTCCGTCTCAGATTTTCCTTGTTGCTCCAAGGCATGGGCTGGAATGGTTGGAATTTCATAGAAGAATATTATTATTATTATTATTATTGTTAGCCTGAGCAAAAAGCTTACCATTGAAATTTTACTCAAAAGGCTGAAGGGTTAAAATAGCTAATCTAGCTTGAGCCATATATGTTCCTGTAAGGAAGTTGTATTTCCTTTCCTGTCTATACAGTTTAAATGTCGGAAATTGTAAATTCTCTGAAATACAATGTATGCCTTGTATACCTTACAATGTATCAAATAACACTATATATGGCTAAAACTTAAATAGCTGTATGTAACTAAAGACCACCCCTTGTATAATTATCTGTATAAAAGGACCACCTCGTCAAGTAAATATTAGAGTATATTCCTAAAACCATACTGTGTGCGTGTGTGTTATTAGGATATCTCTCCAGACGTCTGTCTCTCTGGTGCAGGAGAAGTCACGGTGCATTCGTGGAACTAGAAGTAGAAGCAGATCCTTTCAAAGGCTACAAATAGAGAAAGGGGCAGAAGATTTTTCCTGAATAAAATAAAAATGTATGCCTCTTTCTCTAATATAATCTCTTTGTTTCCCTATGAAAAGGGTTTGTATCTAATGAGAAGGAAACTTCTCCCCAATTTTTTCACTAAATTTTAAGGTTGGCCAGTTTTGGCCCTCTGTATATTTGAGTTTGACGCCCCTGCTAATAGCTTCCAGTTAGACTTTACGTGTACTTCAATTATAATTTTTCAGCAAGTTCATTTTTTTCAAGTCTGAAATAATCTGTATTCTTTACAGTACATTTGTTTTACTGGTTACGTATCTTTTAGGTATTATTAATCATTTACACATAAACTACATAGTTATTATTACTGTGTGTTAGTTTGAAAGTGCAATCCCTCCTGAGGCCTCTCCCACAATTCTCTAACATACTTTGACCTGAGCTAGGAAAGGAAGGAACACACTTCCATGATCTTAGCAGGCAGTCTGTGAGTATTTACTTTTATGTGAGCTGGAAATATCAGACATGTGTAGCTTTGTAATCACTTCAGGTAAACTTTAATGAAATGTAGGATGAAATCTGTAAATATCACTGAATTTGCAGGACATGAACACCAGAAAGGCCCGTATTTACCAGACAGTAAGGCCAGTACTTACCATACAATAAGGCCTGTACTTACCATACAGTAAGGCCTGTTCTTTCCAGACAGCAAGGCCTGTATTTATCATACAGTAAGGCCTGTACTTACCATACAGTAAGGCCTGTATTTGTCATACAGTAAGGCCTGTACTTACCATACAGTAAGGCCTGTATTTACCATA